>NC_084617.1:1622965-1892965 GCF_033978795.1 Nerophis ophidion
ACACACACACACACACACACACACACACACACACACACACACACACACAACGGTTCGTCTTCCATTTTCCCTGCTAATGGTGGTTGATTGCTCATGCAGTTACCCGTCAGAAGTCAGCCTGTACACATTCACGGCCTCACAAACAATTGGAAATAATGAAAGTCTTTAAACAGAAAAAATAATAATAATGCTGCAGCTGCTTTGCATCATAATGTGTTCTTAGTGTAATGCTGGAAAACAGGTGTTTACACAATACAAATGTGCAAGTAGTTATTTTTCTTGTTCTGATGTTACTGCTGAGTGACAAGCACGTATACTTCTGCTTTTGTACTGTAGGAATGCTAAGAGAAAAATGTTTACCATAGAGTTATTGGACATGAAATGATTTCTTTCCTTCTTACTTTTTGTTATGTCATTGCTACAAGACAGACATTTACAAGAGTATTATGTTTTCCCTTAAACCATACAGTACTTTCTGCATATTGTGTGGACAAAGTCTTAATACTACTGTAATACTACTGTACATCAAAACATGTCTCCTTTATCTTCTTATTGCATAAATGCTTCAAGACAATTTTTAATACTCCTATCAATTAATTGGTTAAAAACATATTTACTTTGTATTGTTTGAATGCTAAGAGAGGCAAACATCCACACCTGTGCAGTTGTCTACAAACTCAGTTTCCAAATGAGTTGGGAAATTGTGTTAGATGTAAATATAAACAGAATACAATGATTTGCAAATCCTTTTCAAGCCATATTCAGTTGAATATGCTACAAAGACAACATATTTGATGTTCAAACTCGAAAACTTCACTTTTTTTTGCAAATAATAATTAACTTAGAATTTCAGGGCTGCAACACGTGCCACAGTAGTTGGGAAAGGGCATGTTCACCACTGTGTTACATCACCTTTTCTTTTAACAACACTCAATAAACGTTTGGGAACTGAAGAAACTAATTGTTGAAGCTTTGAAAGTGGAATTCTTTCCCATTCTTGTTTTATGTAGAGCTTCAGTCCTTCAACAGTCCGAGGTCTCCGCTGTCGTATTTTACGCTTCATAATGCGCCACACATTTTCCATGGGGGACAGGTTTGGACTGCAGGCGGGCCAGGAAAGTACCCGCACTCTTTTACTACGAAACCACGCTGTTGTAACACGTGGCTTGGCATTGTCTTGCTGAAATAAGCAGGGGCGTCCATGATAACGTTGCTTGGATGACAACATATGTTGTTCCAAAAGCTGTATGTACCTTTCAGCATTAATGGTGCCTTCACAGATGTGTAAGTTACCCATGCCTTGGGCACTAATACACCCCCATACCATCACACATGCTGGCTTTTCAACTTTGTGCCTATAACAATCCAGATGGTTATTTTCCTCTTTGTTCCGGAGGAAGGACACCACGTCCACAGTTTCCAAATATAATTAGAAATGTGGACTCGTCAGACCACAAACCACCTTTCCACTTTGCATCAGTCCATCTTAGATGAGCTTGGGCCCAGCGAAGCCGGCGGCGTTTCTGGGTGTTGTTGATAAATGGGTTTTGCTTTGCATAGCAGAGTTTTAACTTGCACTTAAAGATGTAGCGACCAACTGTAGTTACTGACAGTGGTTTATGAAGTGTTCCTGAGCCCATGTGGTGATATTCTTTACACACTGATGTCAGTTTTTGATGCAGTACCGCCTGAGGGATCAAAGGTCCGTAATATCATTGCTTACGTGCAGGGATTTCTCCAGATTCTCTGAACCTTTTGATGATTTTACGGACAGTAGCTGGTAAAATCCCTAAATTCCTGACAATAGCTCGTTGAGAAATGTTGTTCTAAAACTGTTCGACAATTTGCTTACAAAGTGGTGACCCTCACCCCATCCTTGTTTGTGAATTACTTAGCAATTCATGGAAGCTGCTTTTATAGCCAATCATGGCACCCACCCGTTCCCAATTAGCCTGCACACCTGTGGGATGTTCCAAATAAGTGTTTGATGAGCATTCCTCAACTTTATCAGTATTTATTGTCCCCTTTCCCCAACTTCTTTGTCACGTGTTGCTGGCATCAAATTCTAAAGTTAATGATTATTTGCAATAAAAAAAATGTTTATGAGTTTGAACATGAAATATGTTGTCTTTGTAGCATATTCAACTGAATATGGCTTGAAAAGGATTTGCAAATCATTGTATTCTGTTTATATTTACATCTAACACAATTTCCCAACTCATATGGAAACGGGGTTTGTATATATATATATATATATATATATGTTTATATGTGTATGTATCTGTGTATATATATATGGGTGTATATGTATGTATATTCATATGTATGATACGTGCATGTGTTTGGATATTTACATATATACACACACACACACACACACACACACACACACACACACACACACACACACACACACACATCTTCTTTTTTATCTTTTTTACTATTCATATTACTATATTATTGTGTATGCACCTTCGGGAATCTGCTCCAATTTGGTTGTTATTTGAACCTGTTCACTGTAATAATGACAATAAAACTTAATTCTATTCTACATGCATACAATACAATTACAATGTTAAATTGTGATTTTTGATGTGTGAATGCTTTTTTTTGCTCTGATGGGTGAATGCTGCACACTAATGTTGTTCTGCTATAAAACATTTGGTAACGTGTGAATGCCGAGAGACAGGCACTCTCACTAATGCTATTTTACGTTTAAAAATGTTATCATTCTTTGTCTTCTTGAATGAATGCCGAGAGACGAGTTGAATTGAACTTATTGGTTGTGATATATTGCAGTTGTTCAGCAAAATCCAGGGCAGAAAAACACTGCAATGATGTCATTGCCAGAAATGGCATTGCATAGTATCTCTGCATTGCTATGATATGCTGTGATGTCATAACCAGTGATTTCTATACATCGCTGGCATTGAAATGAGCATTAGTAGTTGAGTTTGAGTGCTTCACATGCTCGTGCAAAGCGTTGACTCACCTTTTGAACTCCTCTGCTCGGTGATTTAGCATCGCAGACGTCCGGGTCGGCTTTCGTGGAGCTGATGGGAGCCATATGGTGATGCTTGTGAAGATTAAATGCCACGGCACTCGCCTGTGCGTGATTGTGTCACTACACTGAAGTCTTTGTAGTTTTTTCTGGAAAAAAAAAAACAATTGACAAGCAACGAGAGTAATGGCGGTTTGACCACACGGCAGACGGGAGCTCTTGCTGGGGTTTCTCCCACCATAAACACCGGCCGTCCCTTTGGCCATGATGATGGTTTACACTAGTGATGGAAGTGTGGATTTGAAGGTGTTTTGCTAAGGGTACTTCTGCAAGGCCTTGTAAACACCGCCTAATCTGCAGGAAGCCGCAAAAGTCATGACTCTCCACCATCCTCGTTTCCAAGCATGTGGCTGGACCTCGAAGACCCCCTTCACCTTAGCACAGCGGCACCACACAACAAACACATCCAGTACTCAAGCCTCGGGGGTAATATTGGAAAAGCAGGAGATTAAAGGGTCCTTCCTGTTTTACAAAAGCCAAAAGCAGCGAAGTTGTCACCTTGTGTAAATGCTAAATAAAAATAGAATACAACTTATATTCAATAGAATAGACTGCAAATACAAGAGATTTCATCTTCACACTCAGAAACTTTGCTATTTTTTGCAAATATTAGCTCATTTGGAATTTAATGGCAGCAGTACACTGCAAAAAAGGCATTTTTACCAGTGTGTTACATGGCCTTTCCTTTGAACAACACTCAGTGCAGGTTTGGGAACTGAGGAGACACATTTTTGAAGTGGAATTCTTTCCCATTCTTGCTTGATGTACAGCTTAAGTTGTTCAACAGTCTCCTGCCTCATATTTTAGCCTGCACACATTTTCAATGTCCTCACTACAGGCAGGCCAGTCTAGTACCTGCACTTTTTAACTATACTGTTGTAACACCTGGCTTGGCATGGTCTTGCTGAAATAAGCAGGGGCGTCAATGATAACATATGTTGCTCCAAAAGCTGTATGTACCTTTCAGCATTAATGGTGCCTTCACAGATGTGTAAGTTAGCCATGCCTTGGCCACTAATACACCCCCATACCAATCTAAAGTACTGGAGCCCCAATAGAAAACACTCTATAGGCCGCATACTTTCTTTGGGCTTTGGGAATCACTAATAAGCCGGAGTTCTTTGAAGGCAGATTTCTTGCCGGGACATATGGTACAATACAATCGGCAAGATAGGATGGAGCTAGACCGTGTAGTGTTTTATTTAAAAAGAAGAAGAATGCCTGTGTGCAATCACTGCTATCATTGCAGAAGCACCAAAACAACAGAAAGAACGGAGAAATGGAGCTTAACTTGACAAAAATGTCACAGTTCAGAAACATCACAGGACAGAGCAAATTCCAAACGGCTTGTCTAGGAAGGCAAGATTGTTAAAGAAATATCACGTTCGCGGCGGTCGGGTCGGGGTTTGTTCTCCCGGAATGCAGAACGGACGGCTCCGGACGACAGCGTGAGGTAGGACATGATTATTTAATCATACACGTACCAAAAAGACAAAACAAACTAGAGAAAAATGTGCCGATCGCTGGGGAAGCTAAGGTAACACTTAGCACAGGAAATACAGGAGCATGGATCAGGAACATGAAAACGTAACTGTTGCATATAGCAAACAATGACGCCACCACCAGTGACCGGAAAAGGCAGGCTTAAATAGAGACTGATGAGCAACAGGTGAAAATCACAAGTTGCCATGGTGACTAAACAAACTCAGCGATGCACAAACAAGAACAAAAGGAGTCCAGAACTAACAGAAAGCACAAAAACATGATCATGACAAGAAATATCTCTGCAATGTCTCCACAGTTTGATTTCACATTTTCAGGACTGTTGCACATCCCAAATAGAAAACAACAGGTACCGAGAGGTAAGACAAGTGGGTTTTGCACAAAAAGGCCTCTTTAAGTGTAGAGTATGGATATACGGGAATATGTTCAGAACAGAAAAGTCAACTTCTTCTCTTCTGTCCATTTGTGCTGCTTTATCCAAACTACTGACCACCTGGAATGCATCTTACAGTTTTTACTACTTCAATGAGGTTGATTTATATCGTGCTTTTCTATCCACTAGATACTCAACGCTCTCAGAGAAACGAGAAGCCATCATTCAATCACTCCACATTCACACTTGGTGGTGGTAAGCTACTTCATTGTCCCTTTTTTTATTCCAATTTGGTTTTGGACACATTTTCTGTCTGATCTTCGTACGGTTAATAAATTGATTAATGTAAAGATAAATAAAATACCGTATTTTCCGGACTATAAAGCGCACTTAAAATCCTTTCATTTTCTCAAAAATCGACAGTGCGCCTTACAACCCGGTGGGCCTAATGAACGGAATAATTCTGGTTGTGCTTACCAACCTCCAAGCAATTTTATTTGGTACATGCTGTAATGATAAGTGTAACCAGTAGATGGCAGTCACACATAAGAGATACGAGCAGACTGCAAGATTACGCCAGTAAACAACACAAAACTTTAAATGTTCCCTTGAAAATGAAGAACATTACGCAGGACGCTCAAAAATCTGTCAAAATGTTTTAGTAGGACTTTGAAGCCGCACCGCTTGATGGATTGTTGGCCCATTACCGCTACTGTAGTCAGAGGTACCAGTATTACTATGGTGTGTGTATAAGGACCACAAAATGGCACCAATTTGCAGACATATTATCTAGAGTTTTGTTTCACAATATTATGCAAAAGCAACTTTTATTGCCTTCTGGTACCTGCTGATCTGTATTTGGGATCTGCATTAGTCCTGAAAAATTGCGCAGGTCCGCCACTGTAGTCGATGCGTAGTCGATAAGCTTCTTCTTTTTCTTTATCTTCTTGTTATGGGACATTCATCCTCCACTGTAGCCATTTCTGATATAAAGTAGTGTAAAGTTCTAACTTATATCTGTCAGTCAACTCACCATGAAAGCACTAAAACATACCGGTGTCGTGACTTTACATAATTCACCCAAGGAACTTTAGTTATTAGAGAGTTCCAGTCAGATGGTTTTTCACGGGTTACATTTCCGGTGTTGTTGTTTCCGGATGAGGAGATGCTGCTCCATTATTGATTGAAGTAAAGTGTGAATGTCACTAAAATAGTTAACTCCATCTTTTGACACTTCTTCCACTCCCGTCCTTGCACGCTACACCGCTACAACAAAGATGACGCTGTCCAAGTGGAGGCACGTAAATAAGAGTGTCCACTGCCCACAATCTATGCAACATTTTGACAAAAGAACCACCATCACATGTTATGTAGACCACAAGGAAGGGTTTTCAATTTAGAAAATAAATAATAATATGATACATTTGATGCGCCTTATAATCCGGTTGCACCTTTTGTATGAAGAAAACCTGACTAGACCCACTCAGCCGCAGTCCTATGGTCTGGAAAATACGATACTAATATATGAAATTAGTGGCAGAATTAGATGAGCTTGTGCCTCTTCCTGCACCTATGCAGGTGTGTGTGTCAAGTTGTCAAGTTGATTATGACTTGGATAACCTAAAAAACAAGCTTAGACTTTCATCTGTGCACAGTCAACAGTTCCACTATTTTGTGCTAGACAAAAAAAAAAAAGATGGTGATATAAGCGGTGAGACGAGGCTGCAAAGTCATGAAGTGGGGTTGGCCTGGGTGCACGGATTCCTCCCCAAAAGCTGTGAACAGCAGACACATGTGGTGCAAGGCGGCGCTTTAAGCCCCATGTTTGGAGTGCAGACCTACATAAGCCCGCCTGACTCCAACCACAACAACTTCAAAATGTCAGTAGGAGGAACTTCAAATGGCCACAAGCGCTATTTTGGCTTATCAGCTGAATGAAGGGTGCCCCGCCTGACGCAGGCTAATGCTGCTCTAAATGCAATCATCAACATCTCCACACAAAGGAGCGAAAACACGCATTTGTCTCGCTTGATTGTGCACGCCTCATCCATGTTATGATGCAAGCTCGATATCACTTGTGAGCAACATGTTGATATCCACATGATGGGTTTTGTCTAATGCACCATAGCAGTGTTTTGCAAACTTTTTTGAGCCTAGCACATTTTTTGGGGGGAAATTATTAAAAACAAAACTCAGTTGACAGTAAAAAGTGGTTGTCACAATTGTTGGATATGAGCAAGCATGCATGACTATAGCTCTTGTCTCAAAGTAGGTGTACTGTCACCACCTGTCACATCACACCCTGACTTATTTGGACTTTTTTGCTCTTTTCCTGTGTGTAGTGTTTTACTTCTTGTCTTGCGCTCCTATTTTGGTGGCTTTTTGTCTTTTTTTTGGTATTTTCCTGTAGCAGTTTCATGTCTTCCTTTTTTTGCGAAATTTCCAACATCTACTTTGTTTTAGTAATCAAAAATATTTCAGTTGTTTTTATCTTTCTTTGTCGATTTTCATGTCATGTTCCGATGTACATTGTCTTTGCTCCACAGTAAGTCTTTGCTGTCGTCCAGCATTCTGTTTTTGTTTACTTTGTAGCCAGTTCAGTTTTAGTTTTGTTCTGCATAGTCTTTCCTAAGGGGACGGCGTGGCGAAGTGGTTCAATCCCCACCTTCTACCATCCTTGTCACGTCCGTTGTGTCCTTGGGCAAGACACTTCACCCTTGCTCCTGATGGCTGGTGGTTAGGGCCTTGCATGGCAGCTCCCGCCATCAGTGTGTGAATGTGTGTGTGAATGGGTGAATGTGGAAATAAGGGGTAGAAAAGTGCTATACAAGTACAACCCATTTACCATCTAAGCTTCAATGCCTTTTCTAAGGAACACTCACCTTTTGTTTATTTTTGGTTTAAGCATCAGACACCTTTTTACCTGCACCCTGCCTCCCGCTGTTTCCGACATCCACAAAGCAATTAGCTACCTGCTGCCACCTACTGATATGGAAGAGTATTACAGGGTTACTTTGCCGAGCTCTAGACAGCACCGACACACAACAACACATTATTTGCAGACTTTAATCACTGCTTTGCAAAGCATATTTCTAACCCAAAATAGGTGAAACTAGATCATCTCCCACGGCACACCAGACTGCATCTCATGGCAAACTAGTGTGCCGCGGCACAGTGGTTGAAAAACACTGCTCTATAGTGAGTCATGACCATTCCTCTGTCTTGTGCTTGCTCACATGAGCAGCTGTAAGTGATATTGCACAGCTTAAATGTAGGCTATTACAATGTTTTTTTCACTTTCTGTAGGGAAGTTAATGTACTTTCCACAAAAAAGAGAAATCATGTGCCGGTGATAAAAATTTAAAAAAAAGCTGTGGTGCTGTGGTGCAATCACGTGATGGACAGCACTTGGCTTGAAGACTTCCTGTATTCAGATCAGCAATGTTAGCATGTGCTAAAGTAGTCCTCGAATGTCCTGTGCAATGAATTAGTTACACTGGAGCAGCACAATTAGTTACACTGGAGCAGCGCAATTAGTTACACTGGAGCAGCGCAATTAGTTACACTGGAGCAGCGCAATTAGTTACACTGGAGCAGCGCAATTAGTTACACTGGAGCAGCGCAATTAGTTACACTGGAGCAGCGCAATTAGTTACACTGGAGCAGCGCAATTAGTTACACTGGAGCAGCGCAATTAGTTACACTGGAGCAGCACAATTAGTTACACTGGAGCAGCACAATTAGTTACACTGGAGCAGCGCAATTAGTTACACTGGAGCAGCGCAATTAGTTACACTGGAGCAGCGCAATTAGTTACACTGGAGCAGCGCAATTAGTTACACTGGAGCAGCGCAATTAGTTACACTGGAGCAGCACAATTAGTTACACTGGAGCAGCACAATTAGTTACACTGGAGCAGCACAATTAGTTACACTGGAGCAGCACAATTAGTTACACTGGAGCAGCACAATTAGTTACACTGGAGCAGCGCAATTAGTTACACTGGAGCAGCGCAATTAGTTACACTGGAGCAGCGCAATTAGTTACACTGGAGCAGCGCAATTAGTTACACTGGAGCAGCGCAATTAGTTACACTGGAGCAGCACAATTAGTTACACTGGAGCAGCACAATTAGTTACACTGGAGCAGCGCAATTAGTTACACTGGAGCAGCACAATTAGTTACACTGGAGCAGCACAATTAGTTACACTGGAGCAGCACAATTAGTTACACTGGAGCAGCGCAATTAGTTACACTGGAGCAGCGCAATTAGTTACACTGGAGCAGCGCAATTAGTTACACTGGAGCAGCGCAATTAGTTACACTGGAGCAGCGCAATTAGTTACACTGGAGCAGCGCAATTAGTTACACTGGAGCAGCACAATTAGTTACACTGGAGCACCACAATTAGTTACACTGGAGCAGCACAATTAGTTACATTGGAGCAGCACAATTAGTTACACTGGAGCAGCACAATTAGTTACACTGGAGCAGCGCAATTAGTTACACTGGAGCAGCACAATTAGTTACACTGGAGCAGCGCAATTAGTTACACTGGAGCAGCACAATTAGTTACACTGGAGCAGCGCAATTAGTTACACTGGAGCAGCACAATTAGTTACACTGGAGCAGCACAATTAGTTACACTGGAGCAGCACAATTAGTTACACTGGAGCAGCACAATTAGTTACACTGGAGCAGCACAATTAGTTACACTGGAGCAGCACAAAGCCAGTTGAATACCCTTCACCCCTGCCTGCTTGCTCATGTTGGAGAACCTACAGCCACCTTTAGGATGTTGTGGCTGAGTCATGGACTTTTGACACTCTTCAAACACATTGTTGCTAAAGGTCATCAGTCAATCTCCCAGCTTTAAAGCAGACCTCGGCAAAATAGGGCCCGCGGGCAACATGCGGCCCATTAGAAATGTTCAATCTGGCCAATATAAAAAGCATACGTATTATACTATTTATTGTGCCAGTGAGGAAGGGGGTAATGTTTGTATTATACTATTTATTGTGCCAGTGAGGATGGGGGTAATGTTTGTATTATACTATTTATTGTGCCAGTGAGGATGGGGGTAATGTTTGTATTATACTGTTTATTGTGCCAGTAAGGAAGGGGGTAATGTTTGTGTTATACTATTTATTGTGCCAGTGAGGAAGGGGGTAATGTTTGTATTATACTATTTATTGTGCCAGTAAGGATGGGGGTAATGTTTGTATTATACTATTTATTGTGCCAGTAAGGATGGGGGTAATGTTTGTATTATACTGTTTATTGTGCCAGTAAGGAAGGGGGTAATGTTTGTGTTATACTATTTATTGTGCCAGTGAGGAAGGGGGTAATGTTTGTATTATACTATTTATTGTGCCAGTGAGGAAGGGGGTAATGTTTGTATTATACTGTTTATTGTGCCAGTAAGGAAGGGGGTAATGTTTGTATTATACTATTTATTGTGCCAGTGAGGATGGGGGTAATGTTTGTATTATACTGTTTATTGTGCCAGTAAGGAAGGGGGTAATGTTTGTGTTATACTATTTATTGTGCCAGTGAGGATGGGGGTAATGTTTGTATTATACTATTTATTGTGCCAGTAAGGATGGGGGTAATGTTTGTATTATACTATTTATTGTGCCAGTAAGGATGGGGGTAATGTTTGTGTTATACTATTTATTGTGCCAGTGAGGATGGGGGTAATGTTTGTATTATACTATTTATTGTGCCAGTAAGGATGGGGGTAATGTTTGTGTTATACTATTTATTGTGCCAGTGAGGATGGGGGTAATGTTTGTATTATACTGTTTATTGTGCCAGTAAGGAAGGGGGTAATGTTTGTGTTATACTATTTATTGTGCCAGTGAGGATGGGGGTAATGTTTGTATTATACTATTTATTGTGCCAGTGAGGAAGGGGATAATGTTTGTATTATACTATTTATTGTGCCAGTAAGGAAGGGGGTAATGTTTGTATTATACTGTTTATTGTGCCAGTGAGGAAGGGGATAATGTTTGTATTATACTATTTATTGTGCCAGTAAGGAAGGGGGTAATGTTTGTATTATACTGTTTATTGTGCCAGTAAGGATGGGGGTAATGTTTGTATTATACTATTTATTGTGCCAGTGAGGATGGGGGTAATGTTTGTATTATACTGTTTATTGTGCCAGTAAGGAAGGGGGTAATGTTTGTGTTATACTATTTATTGTGCCAGTGAGGATGGGGGTAATGTTTGTATTATACTATTTATTGTGCCAGTGAGGATGGGGGTAATGTTTGTATTATACTGTTTATTGTGCCAGTAAGGAAGGGGGTAATGTTTGTGTTATACTATTTATTGTGCCAGTGAGGATGGGGGTAATGTTTGTATTATACTATTTATTGTGCCAGTGAGGAAGGGGATAATGTTTGTATTATACTATTTATTGTGCCAGTGAGGAAGGGGGTAATGTTTGTATTATACTATTTATTGTGCCAGTGAGGATGGGGGTAATGTTTGTATTATACTGTTTATTGTGCCAGTAAGGAAGGGGGTAATGTTTGTGTTATACTATTTATTGTGCCAGTGAGGATGGGGGTAATGTTTGTATTATACTATTTATTGTGCCAGTGAGGAAGGGGATAATGTTTGTATTATACTATTTATTGTGCCAGTAAGGATGGGGGTAATGTTTGTATTATACTATTTATTGTGCCAGTGAGGAAGGGGATAATGTTTGTATTATACTATTTATTGTGCCAGTGAGGATGGGGGTAATGTTTGTATTATACTATTTATTGTGCCAGTGAGGAAGGGGGTAATGTTTGTATTATACTATTTATTGTGCCAGTGAGGATGGGGGTAATGTTTGTATTATACTGTTTATTGTGCCAGTAAGGAAGGGGGTAATGTTTGTGTTATACTATTTATTGTGCCAGTGAGGATGGGGGTAATGTTTGTATTATACTATTTATTGTGCCAGTGAGGATGGGGGTAATGTTTGTATTATACTGTTTATTGTGCCAGTAAGGAAGGGGGTAATGTTTGTGTTATACTATTTATTGTGCCAGTAAGGATGGGGGTAATGTTTGTATTATACTATTTATTGTGCCAGTGAGGATGGGGGTAATGTTTGTATTATACTGTTTATTGTGCCAGTAAGGAAGGGGGTAATGTTTGTGTTATACTATTTATTGTGCCAGTGAGGATGGGGGTAATGTTTGTATTATACTATTTATTGTGCCAGTGAGGATGGGGGTAATGTTTGTATTATACTGTTTATTGTGCCAGTAAGGAAGGGGGTAATGTTTGTGTTATACTATTTATTGTGCCAGTGAGGATGGGGGTAATGTTTGTATTATACTATTTATTGTGCCAGTGAGGAAGGGGATAATGTTTGTATTATACTATTTATTGTGCCAGTGAGGAAGGGGGTAATGTTTGTATTATACTATTTATTGTGCCAGTGAGGATGGGGGTAATGTTTGTATTATACTGTTTATTGTGCCAGTAAGGAAGGGGGTAATGTTTGTGTTATACTATTTATTGTGCCAGTGAGGATGGGGGTAATGTTTGTATTATACTATTTATTGTGCCAGTGAGGAAGGGGATAATGTTTGTATTATACTGTTTATTGTGCCAGTAAGGAAGGGGGTAATGTTTGTGTTATACTATTTATTGTGCCAGTGAGGATGGGGGTAATGTTTGTATTATACTATTTATTGTGCCAGTGAGGAAGGGGATAATGTTTGTATTATACTATTTATTGTGCCAGTGAGGATGGGGGTAATGTTTGTATTATACTATTTATTGTGCCAGTAAGGATGGGGGTAATGTTTGTATTATACTATTTATTGTGCCAGTGAGGAAGGGGATAATGTTTGTATTATACTATTTATTGTGCCAGTGAGGATGGGGGTAATGTTTGTATTATACTATTTATTGTGCCAGTGAGGAAGGGGGTAATGTTTGTATTATACTATTTATTGTGCCAGTGAAGAAGGGGGTAATGCTTTCTTCTTCCTGGGATGGTGTAAAATAAAATATTTGAGAAGCACTGATCTGTCTATCTGTGTTGGCCCTGCTATGAGGTAGCGACTTGTCCAGGGTGTAGCCCGCCTTACGCCCGAATGCAGCTGAGATAGGCTCCAGTACCCCCCGCGACCTCAAAAAGGGACAAGCGGTAGAAAATAGATGGATGATCTTGCCAATTAAGAGGGTGGGGGTGTTTTCATCTACAAACCCCGTTTCCATATGAGTTGGGAAATAGTGTTAGATGTAAATATAAACAGAATACAATGATTTGCAAATCCTTTTCAAGCCATATTCAGTTGAATATGCTACAAAGACAACATATTTGATGTTTAAACTCAAACTTTTTTTTTTTTTTGCAAATAATAATTAACTTAAAATTTCATGGCTGCAACATGTGCCAAAGTAGTTGGGAAAGGGCATGTTCACCACTGAGTTACATCACCCTTTCTTTTAACAACACTCAATAAACGTTTGGGAACTGAGGAAACTAATTGTTGAAGCTTTGAAAGTGGAATTCTTTCACATTCTTGTTTTATGTAGAGCTTCAGACAAAGGGGTGTACCTCGCCCCATCCTTTCTTGTGAAAGATTGAGCATTTTTTGGGAAGCTGTTTTTACACCCAATTGTCAAGTTCTTCAGGTTTTCGCAGCTGTGCCCAAACTTGAAAGGGCCAGTGGGACTCAAGCAGGACACAAAGGGAAATCTCAATCTTCTTTCCTTGTGATTTATTGATATTTGATTTGAAGCAATCAAATAAACTGGGTTATCGGCGTGAATAAATGGATGAAATGGATGAATAGTCGAATAGTTGCTAGTTAAATAGTAGAATAGTTGATTAGTGGTGGGTTGATTAGCCGATTAGCTGGATAGTAGGATAGGCGATTAGGTTGATAACCTTAATCAAACAGGAAAAAAAAAGAACACATTAGTGTTTCATAAACATACATCAAAATACATGCTTTGCTTTCTTTTTAAATCAATCCAAACAAAATTAATTTCCACTGATAGGGACTAGGTTTAAGAATAAACTTAAAGATTTCCAATAATATGAAAGAAATTAAATTCAAATTATCCAAGAATAAACGTAAACATCACTGATAACTTTTAAATTTACTTTCAGTCAACTTAAACAATTTGTAAACATCAGTGAAATTGTCTCCTTTAAACATTTTTCCCAGTGAAATTATTTTCTTGAAACATTCCCCTCAGTCCAAACAAACACTTCTTTCCTTTGGTTTTCTCAGCAGTTGTGTCTTCTGAGTCCACACAGGATCTGTCTTCCTTCCTCTCAGCAGCATGTCAACAAGCTGACTGACTGAAGCTCAAACATTTTAAGCATGTGCTCTGAACAGGTGAACAGGTGAACTCAATCAAGCCAATCTGGTGGAAGCAGGTGGAGATGTTCAGCCCTCAGCTCTCACTGTTGCCCCTTCAGGCCTGGAGTGTGATCTGCAACTCAGTGCTGTTTTTTCTGCTCTGTCTTTTGACTTGAAACCAATCATGGCACCCACCTGTTCCCAATTAGCCTGCACACCTGTGGGATGTTCCAAATAAGTGTTTGATGAGCATTCCTCAACTTTATCAGTATTTATTGCCACCTTTATGTTGCTGGCATCAAATTCTAAAGTTAATGATTATTTGCACAAAAAAAAAAAAGTTTATGAGTTTGAACATGAAATATGTTGTCTTTGTAGCATATTCAACTGAATATGGCTTGAAAAGGATTTGCAAATCATTGTATTCTGTTTATATTTACATCTAACACAATTCCCCAACTCATATGGAAACGGGGTTTGTACTTTACAGAATTGGCCATGATCATTAGAGTGAAAAACATGAAAAGCAAAACAAATATGGTTGAAAATACACATTTCCTATGTTGCTTCTTTCTGGGGTTTTAAGTCTGTGCTTTAAAAGGTGCTTTAGTGGTTTTAAGTATGTGCTTTAAAAGGTGCTTTTGTGGTTTTAAGTCTGTGCTTTAAAAGGTGCTTTTGTGGTTTTAAGTCTGTGCTTTAAAAGGTGCTTTTGTGGTTTTAAGTCTGTGCTTTAAAAGGTGCTTTTGCGGTTTTAAGTCTGTGCTTTAAAAGGTGCTTTTGCGGTTTTAAGTCTGTGCTTTAAAAGGTGCTTTTGCGGTTTTAAGTCTGTGCTTTAAAAGGTGCTTTTGCGGTTTTAAGTCTGTGCTTTAAAAGGTGCTTTTGCGGTTTTAAGTCTGTGCTTTAAAAGGTGCTTTTGCGGTTTTAAGTCTGTGCTTTAAAAGGTGCTTTTGAGGTTTTAAGTCTGTGCTTTAAAAGGTGCTTTTGCGGTTTTAAGTCTGTGCTTTAAAAGGTGCTTTTGCGGTTTTAAGTCTGTGCTTTAAAAGGTGCTTTTGCGGTTTTAAGTCTGTGCTTTAAAAGGTGCTTTTGCGGTTTTAAGTCTGTGCTTTAAAAGGTGCTTTTGCGGTTTTAAGTCTGTGCTTTAAAAGGTGCTTTTGCGGTTTTAAGTCTGTGCTTTAAAAGGTGCTTTTGCGGTTTTAAGTCTGTGCTTTAAAAGGTGCTTTTGCGGTTTTAAGTCTGTGCTTTAAAATGTGCTTTTGCGGTTTTAAGTCTGTGCTTTAAAATGTGCTTTTGCGGTTTTAAGTCTGTGCTTTAAAAGGTGCTTTTGTGGTTTTAAGTCTGTGCTTTAAAAGGTGATTTTGTGGTTTTAAGTCTGTGCTTTAAAAGGTGCTTTTGTGGTTTTAAGTCTGTGCTTTAAAATGTGCTTTTGTGGTTTTAAGTCTGTGCTTTAAAATGTGCTTTTGTGGTTTTAAGTCTGTGCTTTAAAAGGTGCTTTTGTGGTTTTAAGTCTGTGCTTTAAAAGGTGCTTTTGTGGTTTTAAGTCTGTGCTTTAAAATGTGCTTTTGTGGTTTTAAGTCTGTGCTTTAAAATGTGCTTTTGCGGTTTTAAGTCTGTGCTTTAAAAGGTGCTTTTGCGGTTTTAAGTCTGTGCTTTAAAAGGTGCTTTTGCGGTTTTAAGTCTGTGCTTTAAAACGTGCTTTTGCGGTTTTAAGTCTGTGCTTTAAACGGTGCTTTTGCGGTTTTAAGTCTGTGCTTTAAAAGGTGCTTTTGCGGTTTTAAGTCTGTGCTTTAAAAGGTGCTTTTGCGGTTTTAAGTCTGTGCTTTAAAATGTGCTTTTGCGGTTTTAAGTCTGTGCTTTAAAATGTGCTTTTGCGGTTTTAAGTCTGTGCTTTAAAAGGTGCTTTTGCGGTTTTAAGTCTGTGCTTTAAAAGGTGATTTTGTGGTTTTAAGTCTGTGCTTTAAAAGGTGCTTTTGTGGTTTTAAGTCTGTGCTTTAAAATGTGCTTTTGTGGTTTTAAGTCTGTGCTTTAAAATGTGCTTTTGTGGTTTTAAGTCTGTGCTTTAAAAGGTGCTTTTGTGGTTTTAAGTCTGTGCTTTAAAAGGTGCTTTTGTGGTTTTAAGTCTGTGCTTTAAAAGGTGCTTTTGTGGTTTTAAGTCTGTGCTTTAAAAGATGCTTTTGTGGTTTTAAGTCTGTGCTTTAAAATGTGCTTTTGTGGTTTTAAGTCTGTGCTTTAAAATGTGCTTTTGCGGTTTTAAGTCTGTGCTTTAAAAGGTGCTTTTGCGGTTTTAAGTCTGTGCTTTAAAAGGTGCTTTTGCGGTTTTAAGTCTGTGCTTTAAAAGGTGCTTTTGCGGTTTTAAGTCTGTGCTTTAAACGGTGCTTTTGCGGTTTTAAGTCTGTGCTTTAAAAGGTGCTTTTGCGGTTTTAAGTCTGTGCTTTAAAAGGTGCTTTTGCGGTTTTAAGTCTGTGCTTTAAAAGGTGCTTTTGCGGTTTTAAGTCTGTGCTTTAAAAGGTGCTTTTGCGGTTTTAAGTCTGTGCTTTAAAAGGTGCTTTTGCGGTTTTAAGTCTGTGCTTTAAAAGGTGCTTTTGCGGTTTTAAGTCTGTGCTTTAAAAGGTGCTTTTGCGGTTTTAAGTCTGTGCTTTAAAAGGTGCTTTTGCGGTTTTAAGTCTGTGCTTTAAAAGGTGCTTTTGCGGTTTTAAGTCTGTGCTTTAAAAGGTGCTTTTGCGGTTTTAAGTCTGTGCTTTAAAAGGTGCTTTTGCGGTTTTAAGTCTGTGCTTTAAAAGGTGCTTTTGTGGTTTTAAGTCTGTGCTTTAAAAGGTGCTTTTGTGGTTTTAAGTCTGTGCTTTAAAAGGTGCTTTTGCGGTTTTAAGTCCGTGCTTTAAAAGGTGCTTTTGTGGTTTTAAGTCTGTGCTTTAAAAGGTGCTTTTGTGGTTTTAAGTCTGTGCTTTAAAAGGTGCTTTTGCGGTTTTAAGTCTGTGCTTTAAAAGGTGCTTTTGTGGTTTTAAGTCTGTGCTTTAAAAGGTGCTTTTGCGGTTTTAAGTCTGTGCTTTAAAAGGTGCTTTTGTGGTTTTAAGTCTGTGCTTTAAAAGGGAGTAGTGGGGGCTCTGGTTGAGCAGAACAATACGTGCAACATGTTAGTCTCCCAAATTGTTGAATTGTCGGCAGTCTCTTTTTAGGTGAAGTCAGAGTGGAGGAGTGTGAGTATGCAAGGACATAAATAATGTCAAGTGATGTTGAACAAAGAAACTAGTGAGTTAGTCCGACTCTTGTCCTAACTTGCTCTCCTGGTGTAAGCAGTCACAAGTCTAATGATAAAACAATCTTCCTGTCTTGTGAAACGTGTCAACTTGTGAAAGAACAGCATAGATGAGCTGGGAAAATATTTTGACTCGGGGGCCATATTGAGAAAAAAATATGTGTGTGTGTACAAATGATGGATACACATTTAGCTGCACAGTATGTGTGTTTGGCTCCTTTTCTTAACTGAAAAATCAGACATGCCACAAATCCCTCACTGCTCACAACTTCCTCTCTGTCACCATCCACTCACATCCGCAACCTTGGAGTCATTCTGGACAATCACCTCCCTTGTCAACATCACCTTAACCACATTACAAGAACCTTCCATCCATCCATCTTCTTCTGCTTATCCGAGGTCGGTTTGCGGGGGCAGCAACCTAAGCAGAGAAGGTCAGACTTCCCTCTCCCCAGCCACTTCGTCTAGCTCCTCCCATGGGACCCCCATGCGTTCCCATGCCAGCTGGGAGACATAGTCTACCCAAAGTGTGGGTCTCCTCCCCAACCCGGAGATGGCACTCTACCCTTTTCCGGGCGAGAACCATGGACATGGACTTGGAGGTCCTGATTCCCATCCAAGTCGCTTCACACTCGGCTGCAAACCGATCGAGTGAGAGCTGAAGATCCTGGCCAGTTGAAGCCATCAGGACCACATCATCTACAAAAAGCAAAGACTTAATCCTGCAGCCAACAAACTGGATCCCCTCAACACCTTGACTGCGCCTACAAATTCTGTCCATAAAAGTTATGAACAGAATGTGTGACAAAGGGCAGCCTTGGCGGGGTCCAACTCTCACTGGAAACGTGTCCGACTTATTAAAAGAACCACCTCAAAAATATTGCCCGTCCCCGTCCATCCATCTACCTCTCTGCCACAAAAGCCTGATCCATGCCTTCATCCCCTCCAGACTCCATTACTGACTTCCTCGACAGCTCATCTTCCAAAATCCCCAATAAACTCAAAACTCTGTCGCCCGCCTGCTCAAACACACCTGCTCCCGTGAGCACATCATCCCGGTCCTTCAGAAGCTCCACTGGCTCCTCGTTCCTCACCAGATCCACTTTAAAATCCTCCTCCTCACCCACCAAGTCCTCCACAAGCAGACCTCCTGCTACCTCACCAACCTGCTTCACCACCATAGTCCTTCACACAGTCTCCACCCCCCACCACTCAGAACCAAGCTGTGGACCTGGGGTGACGGAGCCTTCTCCATCGTTGCTCACACCCTCTGGAACTCTCTCCCTGGATCCATCTATGACTGCTCAGACCTTCCCACCTCCAAAAGCCTCCTCAAAACACACCTCTTCAGATCTGCTTTGAACCTGTGATTAGTGTTCTGTGTCTTTAATGTCCAGTCTTGTTATGTATTATTACTATTTATATTTACTGTATTACCAATTATTCAATCAATCATCCATTTTCTACCACTTATTCCATTTTTGGGGTCGCGAGGGGCGCTGGTGGCTAGCTCTGCTACAATCGGGCGGAAGGCGGGGTACACCCTGGACAAGTCGCCACCTTATCGCAGGCCCATCACTCAATCAATGTTTGCTTATATAGCCCTAAATCATGAGTGTCTCAAAGGGCTGCACAAACCACAACAACATCCTCAGACCAGATCCCACATCAGGCCAAGTAAAAAATCAACCCAGTGGGATGACAATGAGAAACCTTGGAGGGGACCCGCGCAATGTTTGTCGAGTTGATCTAACATACTAGTGTGAGAGTCCAGTCCATAGTGGATCTAACATAATAGTGTGAGAGTCCAGTCCATAGTGGATCTAACATAATAGTGTGAGAGTCCAGTCCATAGTGGATCTAACATACTAGTGTGAGAGTCCAGTCCATAGTGGATCTAACATAATAGTGACAGTCCAGTCCATGGTGGATCTAACAAAATAGTGACAGTTAAGTCCATAGTGGATTTAACATAATAGTGTGAGAGTCTAGTCCATAGTGGATCTAACATAATAGTGTGAGAGTCTAGTCCATAGTGGATCTAACATAATAGTGTGAGAGTCTAGTCCATAGTGGATCTAACATAATAGTGACAGTCCAGTCCATGGTGGATCTAACAAAATAGTGACAGTTAAGTCCATAGTGGATCTAACATAATAGTGTGAGAGTCTAGTCCATAGTGGATCTAACATAATAGTGTGAGAGTCTAGTCCATAGTGGATCTAACATAATAGTGTGAGAGTCTAGTCCATAGTGGATCTAACATAATAGTGTGAGAGTCTAGTCCATAGTGGATCTAACATAATAGTGTGAGAGTCCAGTCCATAGTAGATCTAACATAATAGTGTGAGAGTCCAGTCCATAGTGGATCTAACATAATAGTGAGAGTCCAGTCTATAGTGCATCTAACATAATGGTCAGAGTCCAGTCCATAGTGGATCTAATATAATAGTGAGAGTCCAGTCCATAGTGGATCTAACATAATAGTGTAAGAGTCCAGTCCATAGTGGATCCAACATAATAGTGTAAGAGTCCAGTCCATAGTGGATCTAACCTAATAGTGTGAGTCCAGTCCATAGTGGATCTAACATAATAGTGAGAGTCCAGTCCATAGTGGATCTAACATAATAGTGAGAGTCCAGTCCATAGTGGATCTAGCATAATAGTGGGAGTCCAGTCCATAGTGGATCTAACATAATAGTGAGAGTCCAGTCCATAATAGTGGATCCAACATAATAGTGAGAGTCCAGTCCATAGTGGATCTAACATAATAGTGACAGTCCAGTATTACTTTGAACTGTTTTAGATTTTAATTTTTATCCTGTGAAGCGTCTTTGATTACCCTGAAAAGCGCTATACCAAATGTTTTTTTTTTTTTTTACCAGGAACACTAACACCAAAAGTCACAATATCCCATAGAGTTCTAAAAAAGTTATGACAGACCACCTCAAAAAAACAGAATGAAATTTTACAGTTTTTTACTGAATGGACACCCAAAATGTACATGAAAATAAAGAAAGTGTGATTTACAATATTAACTATGAACAATAAAACAGTGAATATTAAGAACATATGAACATCTTTTACTCCTCAGAGCAGCTCCTCGACAGTAAAAAACAACAACAACAGAACATCAGCAAATGTGATATAATATAATACAAAACATTTTAGCAAAGTTAATGAAGTAAAACAAAAATGACCATGAACATTATTACACTACAAATAGAGCAATAGGAATACCAGGAAATATAGAAACAACACTATTGATCATGAATATCAATAATAATTAACTCTATTATCAACATTTCAGTAACACTAATACCAAAAGTCACAATGTCCCATAGAGTTCTAAAAAAGTTATGAGGAATGGAATTTTACAGTTTTTTACTGAATGGGAGACCCAACATGTACATGAAAATAAAGAAAGTGGGAATTACTATATTATCTATGACCAATAAAACAGTGAATATTAACAACATATGAACATCTTTTACTTCTCAGAGCAGCTCCTCCATAGTTGTGTATCTTTTAAAATCAAGCAAAACACAACAGAAGTGTAATAAACAGCTACAATATGATATATTATCAGGTAATATTGTGCTTCCACATCTGTTTCTGACACACGTGTTTGGGGCTGGCTGCTATGGAAACAAGCCCCGCCCACTCTGGTCTGAGCTGCTGTGACCTAGATTACTGTAATAACTCCTAGAACACTCAAAAGTGCAGATTTCAAGCATTGAAATACTTTCTATAGTTGAAGACTTACGCTCATTTAAAAACATGACTGCACATCATCATGGCAAATACATTTTTCATCTTAAAAGTGTAAAAAAAATAATGTAGAACGTCCAGAGGGCCGGGTTGAAATTCTGAATGGGCCGCATGTGGCCCGCGGGCCGTAGTTTGCCCAGGACTGCAGTAATCTCTTCTCGGGGGTGGTGGTGGTGGATTGGTTGCTAAAAAGGAGGCTGCTAATAACAGCTGCCAGATGTGCACGGTCCCTTGAGCCTGTGCACATTCTCACAGACAATGGAATGCTTGTGAGAAACCCCAACAGGAAGTGAGGTCAGGGCTCGTGACCCCTCCCTTAAACTATAAGCGGCGTGACAGGGGCAGATACAGTGGACAACATGGGGAGAGTGTCCCCTCGGATAAGGTGCACCGTAAAATCACCTTGAAGAAGTTTCTCTGCAGTGTTTTCCACACAGCAGCTGCTGCGGGGGTTGTGCAACCTCCCCCCGACTTAACCATGGGCAGGCACCACGTGACTCACAGCTGGAACGCCTCGAGGCAAAGTTGTCTGAGGAACTGAGCTTTGTTTCCACTGGTGGGGTCCCACTCATGGCCACAGGTGGACTATATGAGCTGTGGAAGTACTCTGATGTCATCCAGCCAGCCATGAGCAAGTGTGTCTGTCTCACTGATGCACCTCAGGGCTGAGAGGGAAGACACTAGAGGGTGACTCCCTTCTAGGTCCAACATAGCACACCGGGTTAACTACGGGACTACAATACAACTTTACTTGAGGGCTGAGAGGGAAGACACTAGAGGGTGACTCCCATCTAGATCCAACATAGCACACCTGGTTAACTATGGGACTACAATACAACTTTACTTGAGGGCTGAGAGGGAAGACACTAGAGGGTGACTCCCTTCTAGGTCCAACATAGCACACCGGGTTAACTACGGGACTGTAGTACAACTTTACTTGAGGGCTGAGAGGGAAGACACTAGAGGGTGACTCCCTTCTAGATCCAACATAGCACACCGGGTTAACTACGGGACTACAATACAACTTTACTTGAGGGCTGAGAGGGAAGACACTGGAGGGTGACTCCCATCTAGATCCAACATAGCACACCGGGCTAACTACAGGACTGTAGTACAACTTTACTAACTGCGAGACTCCAATACAACTTTAGTAACTAGGGGACTGTAGTACAACTTTACTAACTACAGGACTGTAGTACAACTTTACTTGAGGGCTGAGAGGGAAGACACTGGAGGGTGACACCCATCTAGATCCAACATAGCACACCGGGCTAACTTAACTACGGGACTGTAGTACAACTTTACTTGAGGGCTGAGAGGGAAGACACAGGAGGGTGACTCCCATCTAGATCTAACATAGCACACCGGGCTAACTTAACTACGGGACTGTAGTACAACTTTACTTGAGGGCTGAGAGGGAAGACACAGGAGGGTGACTCCCATCTAGATCCAACATAGCACACCGGGCTAACTTAACTACGGGACTGTAGTACAACTTTACTTGAGGGCTGAGAGGGAAGACACAGGAGGGTGACTCCCATCTAGATCCAACATAGCACACCGGGCTAACTACAGGACTGTAGTACAACTTTACTAACTGCGAGACTCCAATACAACTTTAGTAACTAGGGGACTGTAGTACAACTTTACTAACTACAGGACTGTAGTACAACTTTACTTGAGGGCTGAGAGGGAAGACACTAGAGGGTGACTCCCATCTAGATCCAACATAGCACACCGGGCTAACTACAGGACTGTAGTACAACTTTACTTGAGGGCTGAGAGGGAAGACACTAGAGGGTGACTCCCATCTAGATCTAACATAGCACACCGGGCTAACTTAACTACGGGACTGTAGTACAACTTTACTTGAGGGCTGAGAGGGAAGACACAGGAGGGTGACTCCCGTCTAGATCCAACATAGCACACCGGGCTAACTTAACTACGGGACTGTAGTACAACTTTACTTGAGGGCTGAGAGGGAAGACACTAGAGGGTGACTCCCATCTAGCTCCAACATAGCACACCTGGTTAACTATGGGACTACAATACAACTTTACTTGAGGGCTGAGAGGGAAGACACTAGAGGGTGACTCCCTTCTAGGTCCAACATAGAACACCGGGTTAACTATGGGACTACAATACAACTTTACTTGAGGGCTGAGAGGGAAGACACTAGAGGGTAACTCCCTTCTAGGTCCAACATAGCACACCTGGTTAACTACAGGACTGTAGTACAACTTTACTAACAACGGGACTGTAGTACAAGTTTACTAACTGCGAGACTCCAATACAACTTTAGTAACTACGGGACTGTAGTACAACTTCATTAACTACGGGACTGTAGTACAAGTTTACTAACTGCGAGACTCCAATACAACTTTAGTAACTATGGGACTGTAGTACAACTTCATTAACTACGGGACTGTAGTACAAGTTTACTAACTACGGGACAGTAGTACAACTTTACTTGAGGGCTGAGAGGGAAGACACTGGACGGTGAGTCCCATCTAGCTCCAGCATAGGACACCGGGCTAACTACGAGACTCCAATACAACTTTACTAACTACGGGACTGTAGTACAACTTTACTAATTACGGTACTGTAGTACAACTTTACTTGAGGGCTGAGAGGGAAGACACTAGAGGGTGACTCCCATCCAACTCCAACATAGCACACCGGGCTAACTACGGGACTGTAGTACAACTTTACTAACTATGGGACTGTAGTACAACTTTACTTGAGGGCTGAAAGGGAAGACACTGGAGGGTGACTCCCACCTAGGTCCAACATAGCACACCGGGCTAACTACGGGACTCCAATACAACTTTACTAACTACGGGACTGTAGTACAACTTTACTTGAGAGCTGAGAGGGAAGACACTAGAGGGTGACTCCCACCTAGGTCCAACATAGGACACCGGGCTAACTACGGGACTCCAATACAACTTTATTAACTACGGGACTGTAGTACAACTTTACTAACTAGGGGACTGTAGTAGAACTTTACTTGAGGGCTGAAAGGGAAGACACTGGAGGGTGACTCCCATCTAGACCCAACATAGCACACCGGGCTAACTACGGGACTCCAATACAACTTTACTAACTACGGGACTGTAGTACAACTTTACTTGAGAGCTGAGAGGGAAGACACTAGAGGGTGACTCCCACCTAGGTCCAACATAGGACACCGGGCTAACTACGGGACTCCAATACAACTTTATTAACTACGGGACTGTAGTACAACTTTACTAACTAGGGGACTGTAGTAGAACTTTACTTGAGGGCTGAAAGGGAAGACACTGGAGGGTGACTCCCATCTAGACCCAACATAGCACACTGGGCTAACTACGGGACTCCAATACAACTTTACTAACTACGGTAATGTTTGGTGCATCCTGGAGGCCGCATGTGAATACACAATAATGTTTGGTGCATCCTGGAGGCCTGAATATACAATAATGTTTGGTGCATTGACATAATAGTCCAAGCACAAAGAGCCCTGATGCTTCTTTCAGCTGCTCAAAGAGGGAAAAGGATTAGTTGGGAAAGAAAGTGAGGCCTGCTGGGATCTGCATCAGGGGGAGAGGAAGTGGAACATCTGGACTTGATTTGGGGGTAGAGAGTCACAAAAATAGGCTGTAAAATGTATTTTACTTTTGTTTTTTAGCTAGATACGGTACATGTCGTAAATCCTGATGTATAAAGCATGAAGACAACATTCAGCCTTGCTGGTTGAGTGCTGAGTGCACTTATTAACAACACTAGTGCTGACTGCACTTATTAACAACACTAGTGCTGAGTGCATTTATTAACAACACTAGTGCTGACTGCACTTATTAACAACACTAGTGCTGAGTGCACTTATTAACAACACTAGTGCTGAGTGCACTTATTAAAAACACTAGTGCTGACTGCACTTATTAACAACACTAGTGCTGAGTGCATTTATTAACAACACTAGTGCTGACTGCACTTATTAACAACACTAGTGCTGAGTGCACTTATTAACAACACTAGTGCTGAGTGCACTTATTAACAACACTAGTGCTGACTGCACTTATTAACAACACTAGTGCTCAGTGTACTTATTAACAACACTAGTGCTGAGTGTACTTATTAACAACACTAGTGCTGAGTGTACTTATTAACAACACTAGTGCTGAGTGCACTTATTAACAACACTAGTGCTGAGTGCACTTATTAACAACACTAGTGCTGACTGCACTTATTAACAACACTAGGGCTGAGTGCACTTATTAACAACACTAGTGCTGAGTGCACTTATTAACAACACTAGTGCTGACTGCCCTTATTAACAACACTAGTGCTGAGTGCACTTATTAACAACACTAGTGCTGAGTGCACTTATTAACAACACTAGTGCTGAGTGCACTTATTAACAACACTAGTGCTGAGTGCACTTATTAACAACACTAGTGCTGAGTGCACTTATTAACAACACTAGTGCTGAGTGCACTTATTAACAACACTAGTGCTGAGTGCACTTATTAACAACACTAGTGCTGAGTGCACTTATTAACAACACAAGTGCTGAGTGCACTTATTAACAACACTTATTTTGGCTGACAAACAACTATAGAACCAATTTACACAACAACTTAGTTAACTAGTTAGTCAATTGGCAGGACTACACTATAACTAGCGAACTAGTTGCTACAGATGATATTAACACATGCTAGTTATCAGATTTACACCAAACATTTTTAACCAATGTTTTGCTAGCTGTGTTCTAGTATTTAGTTAGCAGATTGTATAAAATATGTCTACTATCTAACTAGCTTTTTCAACTAGTTAATTTGTGAGCTAGTGAGAAGGAATACACACAACCACTGATATTAAGACGAGTTACCGTATTTTTCGGACTATAAGTTGCATTTTTTTTCATAGTTTGGCCGGGGTGCGACATATATTCCGTAGCCACTTATGTGTGGAATTATTAACACATTGCCGTAAAATATAAAATAATATTATTTATCTCATTCGCGGAAGAGACAAAGAAAATGTCAGCAATGGTCACACACACGTCAACCAATAAGAATTGTGCGGGGGAGGGTCATGGCAGAAGTGCATTTTGGGTCATGGAATGCTAACTGCTATATGCTATATGCTACTGCCGTAGCTATTAAAATGGATCATTTCATGGTTGGTGGTAATTTATAAAAAGTGAGAAGGGCTGAAGAAAAATGGCGTTGAAAAGGAAATCATGTAGTGCAGATGACAAGCTGGATGTAGTGAAATATGCAGCAGAAAAGGACAAGAGGAAGCGGCAGAGTTGTTTAGAAGCCACATCCAGGAAGAAGATTTATGGATTAGGAGTGAGAGATAGTTTGGTAAAGGTATAGCATGTTCTATATGTTATAGTTATTTGAATGACTCTTACCATAATATGTTAGGTTAACATAGCAGTTGCTTATTTATGCCTCACATAACCTACACTTATTCAGCCTCTTCTTCACTATTCTTTATTTATTTTTAATTGCCTTTCAAATGTCTATTCTTGCTGTTGGGTTTCATCAATAAATTTCCCCCAAAAATGCGACTTATACTCCAGTGCGACTTATATATGTTTTTTCCTTCTTTATTATGCATTTTCGGCAGGTGCGACGTATACTCCGGAGCCACTTATATTCTGAAAAATGCGGTAGTTTTTAGAACAAGACATAACTGTTTACCAGATTTCTGCTAGCTTTGTAGTAGCTACTTAGCAGATTGCATAAACCCAAATGTATATCTACTATCTATTTTCTCAACTAGTTGATTAGTTAGCTAGTGAAAAGGAATACACTCAAAACTATTGCTGAGATACACACTAGTTATCAGATGTATTATTCATGATTTATCATGTTCTATTAGCTATGTACTAGTTAGTTGGTTAGCATATTGCTAAAACCCACATAGTATATGTAAAAACACAAACAAACTACATCCCACATGTAGAGTACTGGTTATCAGTGACACAAACAAACTACATCCCACATGTACAGTACTGGTTATCAGTGACACAAACAAACTACATCCCACATGTACAGTACTGGTTATCAGTGACACAAACAAACTACATCCCACATGTACAGTACTGGTTATCAGTGACACAAACAAACTATATCCCACATGTACAGCACTGGTTATCAGTGAGCAGAGGTGGGCAGAGTAGCCAGAAATTGTACTCAAGTAAGAGTACTGTTACTTTAGAGATGTATTACTCAAGTAAAAGTAAGGAGTAGTCACCCAAGTATTGACTTGAATAAAAGTAAAAAGTATGTTGTGAAAAAAACTACTCAAGTACTGAGTAACTGATGAGTAACCTGTTCGTTTAATGATGACGGCAACAAGTAATGCACAAAAACATAAAAATAGCAATGAACAAATTCAGAGCCAGGAATAGCTTTTAAGCAACTAAAATTAATATATATTAAATAATATATATTTGGTTTTACACTGTATTGAAAAAAAAAATGAAAATGAATTTTACCTTTGCAAGCTCATGATACTATTGGCTAAGTTTTATATTCATAAATGTAAGTTTCTCAACAACCGACCTGTTTGTTGTGCCTTTAAAAAAGATTTAGAACTCTACATTAAAACACTCTACCACTAACAACCAAAAAGCTGTGAAAACGATGATGCTGTGTTCCACACTTAAGTTATTTACCGAGATTGAGTGAGCCTATGGCTTTGCACTTTCTTTATTTTATATATATATATATATATATTTTGCATTCTATTTTAGTTACTTTGAATTTACAACCCCCTGCCGCTGTTTGTACAGTTTTTATACTGTTTGTACTGTTTTTGTACTTACTTTGATTATTATTTTCAACTGTTTTTAAATGTTGAAAATTTATAAATAAAGGTTGATTAAAATAAAGTGTACAGTTAATCACGTGACCGCCTGGCTCTGTTTGATTGGTGAAACGGAGTCAAACGTCACCAGTGACTGCATTTGATTGGTGAAACGCAGGCATGTGATAGATCCTACTTTGAAGGTCTGTCTGACAAACCAAAACAAAAAAAGCGTGCATTAACAGATCGATAAAAATCAGTAGCGAGTAGCGAGCTGAATGTAGATAAATGCAGCGGAGTAAAAGTAGCGTTTTTTCTCGATAAATATACTTAAATAAAAGTGAAAGTATGTTGCATTAAAACTACTCTTAGAAGTACAATTTATCCAAAAAGTTACTCAAGTAGATGTAACGTAGTAAATGTAGCGCGTTACTACCCACTTCTGTCAGTGATCAATGTTTGACTAACTGGGCACTATAGATAGTCTAGTTCAGGGGTCAGCAACCTTTTTGAAACCAAGAGCTACTTTTTGGGTACTGATTAATGTGAAGGGCTACCAGTTTGATACACACTTAAATAAATTGCCAGAAATAGCCAATTTGCTCAATTTACCTTTAACTCTATGTTATTATTAATAATTGTTGATATTTATCTTTGTGAAAACACTGATCATCTTAATGATTTCTCACAATAAGTATATATTTTTGATGACATGTTTTAAATAGGTTCAAATCCAATCTGCACATTGTTAAAATAAATAACAAATTGGACCAAGCTATATTTCTAACAAAGACAAATCATTATTTCTTCTAGATTTTCCAGAACAAATATTTTAAAAGAAATTCAAAAGACTTTGAGATAAGATTAACATTTGATTGTACAGATTTTCTAGATTTGCCAGAATATTTTTTTTGAATTTTAATCATAAATTTGAAGAAATATTTCACAAATATTCTTTGTCGAAAAAACAGAAGCCAAAATGAAGGATTTAATTAACAGGTATTTATTATTCTTTACAATAAAAAAAATAAATTTACTTGAACATTGATTTAAATTGTCAGGAAAGAGGAAGGAATTTAAAAGGCAAAAAGGTATATGTGTTTAAAAATCCTAAAATCATCTTTAAGGTTGTGTCTTTTTTCTCTAAAATTGTCTTTCTGAAAGTTATAAGAAACAAAGTAAAACAATAAAATAATTTATTCAAACAAGTGAAGACCAAGTCTTTAAAATATTTTCTTGGATTTTCAAATTCTATTTGAGTTTTGTCTCTCTTAGAATTAAAAATGTGGAGCAAAGCGCGACCAGCTTGTTAGTAAATAAATACAATTTAAAAAATAGAGGCAGCTCACTGGTAAGTGCTGCTATTTGAGCTATTTTTAGAACAGGCCAGCGGGCGACTCATCTGGTCCTTACGGGCGACCTGGTGCCTTTGAGCCCTGATCCAGTTAGTCAACAGGATTGCATACAAACCACAAAATTGATTTTAACTCGCTATATGACTCAGTGTATTCAACTAGTAAGAGGGAATAAAGTGAATAAACAGGAACTAGTTATCAGGTCGACAGAAAACAATAAAACGTTTTTTCTTAGCCAGCTAGCACTTAGCAGTATTAGCCAGCTAGCATTTAGCAGGATTATGTGCACCAGCTGTTGGGTTTGGGGGCAACTCCTTTGTTTTCTGTTCTTTTGTTAACATTGAAGGACAATTTGTAATATGTAAATAGTCCAAGGGGATTAACAAAAACTTGGAAGTAGCCATGTCTGGTGTTATTGTCTTTTTATGCTCGAAAATCTACTTACCGTTAATTGGAGTCGGTTGACTCTCTGCTGTGTAGTGCGCGTGCGCGTGAGTGACGATTACGTCATGCGCGCCTTCCTGCCTCAGGAGCGTGTGTGTGTGTGTGTGTGTGTGTGTGTGTGTGTGTGTGTGTGTGTGTGTGTGTGTGTGTGTGTGTGTGTGTGTGTGTGTGTGTGTGTGTGTGTGAGCAGCAGTCAGTCAGTCAGTCAGCGGCGGAGCAGCAGAGCGAGCAGACGTGACGGCGGACCCGAAAAAGCAAGCCCGCTGCGGGACACTTTTTGCACCTCCACCGCCCTTCTCCCTCGCTGACTTCCCCCGGAGTGCGAGCACTTTTGTCCGGCTTCGCGGCGCCGCTCTCCCCGCTATGGATCGTCACGCGGCCAGGACCGGACAACACACGCCGCGTCAAAAGTTCTGATCGTCAACAATTGGATCGTTGCAGAGAAGATTTGAGGGCATTTTTTGATTTTTTGTTTTTTGGAGTTTGTCTGCAAGCTGGTTGCTTCATGTGAGCACTGACATGTTCTCTCTCATGGGGTAAGTTTTCTGCAAGTTGGCTAACTTCATATTCATTGTGCTTAATACAAACCCCGTTTCCATATGAGTGGGGAAATTGTGTTAGATGTAAATATAAACAGAATACAATGATTTTGCAAATCCTTTTCAAGCCATATTCAGTTGAATATGCTACAAAGACAACATATTTGATGTTCAAACTGAGAATTTAGGGATTTTACCATCTACGGTCTGTAAAATCATCGAAAGGTTCAGAGAATCTGGAGAAATCACTGCACGTAAGCGATGATATTACGGACCTTTGACCCCTCAGGCGGTACTGCATCAAAAACCAACATCAGTGTGTAAAGGATATCACCACATGGGCTCAGGAACACTTCATAAAACCACTGTCAGTAACTACAGTTGGTCGCTATATCTGTAAGTGCAAGTTAAAACTCTACTATGCAAAGCCAAAGCCATTTATCAACAACACCCAGGAATGCCGCCGGCTTCGCTGGGCCCCGAGCTCATCTAAGATGGACTGATGCAAAGTACAAAAGTTTTCTGTGGTCTGACGAGTCCACATTTCAAATTATATTTGAAAACTGTGGAAGTGGTGTCCTCCGGAACAAAGAGGAAAATAACCATCTGAATTGTTGTAAGTTGAAAAGCCAGCATGTGTGATGGTATGGGGGTGTATTAGTGGCCAAGGCGTGGGTAACTTACACATCTGTGAAGGCACCATTAATGCTGAAAGGTACATACAGGTTTTGGAGCAACATATGTTGTCATCCAAGCAATGTTATCATGGACGCCCCTGCTTATTTCAGCAAGACAATGCCAAGCCACGTGTTACAACAGTGTGGCTTCGTAGTAAAAGAGTGCGGGTACTTTCCTGGCCCGCCTGCAGTCCATGGAAAATGTGCGGTGCATTGTGAAGCGTAAAATACTACAAGACCCCGGACTGTTGAAGGACTGAAGCTCTACATAAAACAAGAATGGGAAAGAATTCCACTTTCAAAGCTTCAACAATTAGTTTCCTCAGTTCCCGAACGTTTATTGAGTGTTGTTAAAAGAAAAGGTGATGTAACACAGTGGTGAACATGCCCTTTCCCAACTACTTTGGCACGTGTTGCAGCCATGAAATTCTAAGTTAATTATTATTTGCAAAAAAAAAACAAAGTTTATGAGTTCGAACATCAAATATGTTGTCTTTGTAGCATATTCAACTGAATATGGCTTGAAAAGGATTTGCAAATCATTGTATTCTGTTTATATTTACATCTAACACAATTTCCCAACTCATATGGAAACAGGGTTTGTAGTGTGTGTGTTCTTAGTTGCCAACAGCGTTAAACATTAGTAGCTGTCTTGTGATGGGAGGCTATGAGGAACATTAGTAGCGACCATGCATCATATGCTGTCTTGTGAGAGGGGGGGGTCCTTATTGTGCAGCCTGCTGTGCCCCCCCCCCCACCCTCTGACCTCTCCGACGTTGTTCATCCGTCAGTCTAAAGAAGCCATTGTATTGAAAGGATGTATTAATAAGACAAAAGCCCCCATTATCACCATCACTACTGGTTAAGTCTCCTGGGTCAGAGATGTCCTCCAGGTTGAACAATGGCGCTCCTAACACACTCCTGTGCACACACAGCCTCACTTCGCAAAAAAAAAAAACTACACTTTCCGCAGCAGTGAAGGTGTCGGCCAAATCACTTTGAGATAAGGCGGAGGAACTGGTGTTTATTGCCTTAGATAAAAATAAGCAATCCATCATCCGCTCTCCTGCGGTCCGTCGGCTCATTGGCTGCCGACGGGAGGAAATAAAAGCAAAGTTGTCCTCCAAGTCTGGGAGCGCTTGAAGGCATCAGTAAGACAACACAGCGGTGATAACATCACACCACAAGTGTTGAGGGGGAAACCTTCTATCCAGGGCGGGGGGCTCTGTCAGCGAGTGCACTGATGGCACACTTCCTCCAGTTTCTTTGACTTCTTCTGGATCTTGGGCAATCCCAGCGTGATGTGTCGAGAGCCGGAGTTCACGCGCCAAAACCTGGTCGGTCTCTCTGCCGTTTGGTGATGGCGAGGCTCATTCAAGCCGACGAAACACTGAGCGACTTCTTCTTTGTCCTTTTCTCTGCATCTTCTCAAACATAAAGCCCAAATTTGAACTCTAAAACTGCAGTCCTCACTCGTTTAACCCAGTGTTTTTCAAGACTACAGTGGCGGACGTGCGCAAATTTTCAGGACTTATGCAGATCCCAGATAATATGTCTACTAATGGGTGCATTTTTGCGGTCCTTATACAGACACCATAGTAATACTTGTATCTCTGACTAGGGTAGTCGTCATGGGTCGACAATCCATCAAGCGGTGCGGCTTCAAAGTCATACTAAAACATTTTGACAGATTTTGCCGAATGTAGTAATGTTCCATATTTTCAATAGAACATTTAAAGTTATGGGGTTCTTTACTGGCGTCATATTGCAGTCTACACGCATCTCTTATGTATGACCGCCATCTACTGGTCACACTTATCATTACACCATGTACCAAATACAATTGTTTCGAGGTCAATAAGCACAACCAGAATTATTCCGTACATTAGGCCAGTGTTTTTTAACCACTTCTGTGCCGTGAGATACAGTCTGGTGTGCCGTGGGAGATGATCTACTTTCACCTATTTGGGTTATAAATATTTTTTGCAGAGCAGTAATTATAGTCCCCAAATGATGTGTTGTTGTTGAGTGTCGGTGCTGTCTAGAGCTCGGCAGAGTAACCCTGTAATACTCTTCCATATCAGTAGGTGGCAGCAAGTAGCTAATTGCTTTGTAGATGTGGGAAACAGCGGGAGGCAGTGTGCAGGTAAAAAGGTGTCTAATGCTTAAACCAAAAATAAACAAAAGGTGAGTGACCCTAAGGAAAGGCATTGAAGCTTAGAGAAGGCTATGCAGATCGAAACTAAAACTGAACCAAACTTTTTATGCTGTGCATGAATGCACAAAGGTGAGCTTTGTTGGTGTTATTGATTTGCTGGAGTGCTAATCAGACATACTTGACTGCCAACTTATCAGTGCTAACATGCTATTTAGGCTAGCTGTATTTATTATATATTGCATCATTATGCCTCATTTGTAGCTATATTTGAGCTCATTTAATTTCCTTTACTTATGTCCTCAGTGTATTTAATTTGTCTCAGGACACATTATCTGTATGTAACATCGGCTACATTTATGATAGTTGTTTGTGTGCCATGTTGTTCCAGACCACAGCAAACGTTACCTTGCTCGCAAAGATTGTAATAAATCTATTAGAAGAAGACAGCCTGCAGTTTCCTTCAACTTGGACACACACATATTTACCTTTGGCCATTCTGAGCCACTCATTTCCAGGAGTTATCTCACCCTGTGAGAAGCCTCCATTTTACTAATGAGTTCCAATGTTGCAAAAATGTGTAGAATAAAAATGAACATTTCTGTCAACGATTTGCTTCAGCCTGTGATAGTAGGCTAATATAACTAATATAGACACTTACATCATGTGTTGACTTCATCATAACACTTATAGAAAAATGTTTAAAGTAATTTTGTTAGTAGGCTAATATAACTAATATAGACACTTACATCATGTGTTGTCTTCATTATAACACTTATATAAGATTTTTAAAGTCATTTTGATAGTAGGCTAATATAGACACTTACATCATGTGTTGTCTTCATTATAACACTTATATAAGACTTTTAAAGTCATTTTGATAGTAGGCTAATATAGACACTTACATCATGTGTTGTCTTCATTATAACACTTATATAAGACTTTTAAAGTCATTTTGATAGTAGGCCAATATAGACACTTGCATCATGTGTTGCCTTCATTATAACACTTATATAAGACTTTTAAAGTCATTTTGATAGTAGGCTAATATAGACACTTACATCATGTGTTGTCTTCATTATAACACTTATATAAGACTTTTAAAGTCATTTTGATAGTAGGCTAATATAGACACTTACATCATGTGTTGTCTTCATTATAACACTTATATAAGACTTTTAAAGTCATTTTGATAGTAGGCTAATATAGACACTTACATCATATGTTGTCTTCATTATAACACTTATATAAGACTTTTAAAGTCATTTTGATAGTAGGCTAATATAGACACTTACATCATATGTTGTCTTCATTATAACACTTATATAAGACTTTTAAAGTCATTTTGATAGTAGGCTAATATAGACACTTACATCATGTGTTGTCTTCATTATAACACTTATATAAGACTCTTAAAGTCATTTTGATAGTAGGCTAATATAGACACTTGCATCATGTGTTGTCTTCATTATAACACTTATAGAAAAATGTTTAAAGTCATTTTGATAGTAGGCTAATATAGACACTTACATCATGTGTTGTCTTCATTATAACACTTATATAAGACTTTTAAAGTCATTTTGATAGTAGGCCAATATAGACACTTGCATCATGTGTTGCCTTCATTATAACACTTATATAAGACTTTTAAAGTCATTTTGATAGTAGGCTAATATAGACACTTACATCATATGTTGTCTTCATTATAACACTTATATAAGACTTTTAAAGTCATTTTGATAGTAGGCTAATATAGACACTTACATCATGTGTTGTCTTCATTATAACACTTATATAAGACTCTTAAAGTCATTTTGATAGTAGGCTAATATAGACACTTGCATCATGTGTTGTCTTCATTATAACACTTATAGAAAAATGTTTAAAGTCATTTTGATAGTAGGCTAATATAGACACTTGCATCATGTGTTGTCTTCATTATAACACTTATAGAAAAATGTTTAAAGTAATTTGGATAGTAGGCTAATATAGACACTTACATCATGTGTTGCCTTCATTATAACACTTATATAAGACTTTTAAAGTCATTTTGATAGTAGGCTAATATAGACACTTACATCATGTGTTGCCTTCATTATAACACTTATATAAGACTTTTAAAGTCATTTTGATAGTAAGCTAATATAGACACTTACATCATGTGTTGCCTTCATTATAACACTTATATAAGACTTTTAAAGTCATTTTGATAGTAAGCTAATATAGCTAGTATAGACACCTACATAATGTGTTGTCTCTATTATAACACTTATATAAGACTTTTAAAGTCATTTTGATAGTAGGCTAATATAGACACTTACATCATGTTTTCTTAATCATAACACTTATATACGACTTTTAAAATCATTTTGATAGTAGGTTAATAGAGCTAATATAGACACTTACATCATGTGTTGTCTTCATTATAACACTTATATAAGACTTTTAAAGTCATTTTGATAGTAAGCTAATATAGCTAGTATAGACACCTACATAATGTGTTGTCTCTATTATAACACTTATATAAGACTTTTAAAGTCATTTTGATAGTAGGCTAATATAGACACTTACATCATGTGTTGTCTTCATTATAACACAATGTTTTTAAAGTCATTTTGATAGTAGGCTAATATATCTAATCTAGACACTTACATCACGTGTTGCCTTCATCATAACACTTATATAAGGCTTTTCATCTTTTGCAGCTCCAGACAGGATTCTTTTTTATTCTTTATTTTTGGTCCAAAATGGCTCTTTCAACATTTTGGGTTACCGACCCCCGCTTTAAACTAAGAAGCTATAGTTCGCCCAAACATAGATCTGTTCTACTGTACCCCATGAGTCTAGTTGTTGGACTCCAAATTAGAGGTGGGGGAAATAATAATTTTTTTGATTAATCGCAATTCTGACATGAACGATTAAAGAATCAATTAGTAAACGTCAATAATCAATTTATTGTAAATAATGTAACACAGACCTGCTCAGTGGTTAGAATGCCCGCCCCCAGATGGGCAGGTCGTGAGTACAATCCTAACCGTAATGGAATCGTGAGGTGCCCAAAGATTCCCACCTCTCCTCCAAATGTTGTACCTTGTACAGAACACATCCAGTCCCCAGCTTTAAAAGATAATAATACTAAAGCAGTATCTTTTCAGGGAACACCCTTTACATGAGCTTGTGCAACCTTGAATATCATTTTGTGTTACTGTGTCCTGTAGTGCTCGTTAACAATCTCCAACAAGTCCGAGTAGTTCAGTGACAGACGATTGCATCCCAGGTTCTCCACGTGGTGAGTTAATGGAGGTTTTATGCCAAAAAGAAGTTCTCTAAGTTACAAAAGCCGAGTGTGGAGAGTACAGAAGCTTGGACTTCTGCTCCATGGTGGCCCTCTAGGAGCTCGAGAGACCGAGGGCCCAAAACACAGAGCTCCTGCAGAGCCAGTCCAGAAAGCTACCCAGCGTCTAAGAACTCCTGTCAATCTTGGGGATTTCATTGAAGTACATAATCAGGCAATAAGGTTTTTCCCCTATGTGGACTTGAGCTGTTTTGCTGAAAGCTTGAAAAATGTGCTCCAGAGTTCAGGGTGTGAGCAGAACAGTATCTCGATTGGAAATTTGAATAGACGTCAAGAGTTAACAAGCAATCTGGATTCCGTTTGTCCGTACGTCTCGCATGTATGGAAAAATGTGCATTAATGAATCTTGGGAGTCTTTTAAAGTCTTTGAGCAACTATCCCAGTTACTAGCTCTTATACAGTATGGAAGACCTTGCCTGGGTTTGGGTGTTGTGTGACATGGTAATCAGACCTGAGTTGGGGGATTAGCATGAGAATTGGCGTCACATAAATCCTTCAAACAAATAAACAGTTGTTTAAGTGCAAGCGTGGGTAAATAAATGACAATTGAACAGCGGGAACTGGATTTGCGAGGGACTTCCCTTCTGGTCACGGGGGGGATTCAAATGTAGGGATGGGGATCGCGTGGGCGGTGTCGATCCCCCCCGCCCCACGAGGACGTTCAGGTTTCAGCCCAGGCCTGGGAGCGGTCCGCTAACAGGACGCAGTGAGGCGGCTTTTTCCTTTGAGAGGCTGACTCCTCTTTTGTTGGAGACACACACCACTTCATCCAACTGGATCGGAGGGCTGACAGAACCACCGTCAGATCACAAGAAGTCCACTGCCCGAGGTGTCAGTGGGAGAAGAGGAAGAGCGGACAACCTAGATGTTTATAGAGTGAGGTTGCTTTTCTGGTAATCTTCTGCAGGCTGCCATATGTTTTCTGACACTTCTGGTCGCTTTTGCCCCATCAGCCTGAAAATTGTGGGTGTGGCAGTCGGAGCAAAAAACAAAAAACTGTTCGCACAAGTCCCAACACATCACTGGCAGCCAATAAAAGGGAGTGTCGCCCATGAGAGAAATAAACATGGCCTCTTTTTTTATGTAGACAGACCCCCCCCCTCATCTACAAGGTGTCTTAGTCAATGAAAACTCCATTAGTCTCCTGTTACATTCCTTTTCCACTTCAGGGACTTGAACAAACTATCAGACCACCTCCCCCTCAACCCTTCTCCGTCACAAACTTCAACACAGCGTGACCAGGCGCCGACTCTTGTTGCGGCATGCCAGGGTGTCCTACGACTCCTGTCGCCTCTCATTCCTCAAGTCCACCCCCAAAAGACGGCCAGTCTGCCATTTTATGCCCCGTCCGCAGGACTATTTTTAAAGAACGTCTCAGGACTCTTTCATCCTCTCCGTTTCGGGTCAGGAAAAACCAGTGAGAACTCCAAGGCTTTCCAAAATTGTGTTGTCAGCGTTTGTCTGTCGACGGGGAAAACCAACGTTTTGTTTGGCTGCTCTTCCTTCACATGACGCTGCCGCTGTCTCAGTCCGTACGCACAGTTGATGTTTTTCTTTTACAATGTTTAAGAATAATACATCATTCTCCTCTTCCTTGATTGTTTCTTTTGCCAACATGACTTTCTTCTAGCCTCTGATTGGCTGAAATGTCAATTCATCCATGTTTATTTACCAGAAGTTATCTGAAACTATCGACTGGTTCCATTGCAGTTTCAATACAACATAATGGTCACTGGATAAGAACCCTGGATTATGTCCAATGGGACACATAAATAATGCAATTGTTGAGAGCGGAAGGGGTTGTTTTTCCTGTATTTGAAAGATGGTGGCTAAGATCGATTAAGTATTTATGAGCAAAAAGCATGATCTGTTAGAATTACAAGACTGTGCCCCAGCTTCATTCTTCAGCTTAGATGCAAGCAGTTTCTCGGCTAGGGATGTAACAATAAATGTAATTAATGATAAACCGTTGTGTTATGATTTACCATTTTAAATGTTGACATAATCAAGATAAATCAGCGGAATTTGACAAATTCATGTACCGACTATCGTTAACTTGCTAGCTGACTTCAATTCTAACACGATGACAAGACACATAAATGTTCTTCATTACAGACAACATACACAATCTAGACTTGTATAACTTATAGGGGTGTAACGGGACACAAACATTTCGGTTCGGTACGTACCTCAGTTTCGAGGTCAGGGTTCAGTTCATTTTCGGTACACTAAGAAAACAACAAAATATACTTTTTTTGTTTTTTTATTTACTAAGTTTGTAAACAATGGCTTGATCATTTTAACATTGGGAACACTATAATAATTCTGCCCACGTTAATCCACATTAAACTTCCTCAAGTTGTTGCTTTGATTAAATAAAATGACACAACCTTTCTTCTACATATAAAAAGTGCAACATTATACAGTTTCAAGTCAACTCATCATGCTTAATTTATTACAGCATTGGGGAAGTCTGTAGTTGATTTGTATTATGTAAATGTTATTTTAGTATCAACATGTGATAGCAGGGACCCTGCCATTCAAAACTAGGCTGCTACATTACTAATGGTTAATGTAACTATGGCTGAAAAAATAGTACAATAGCAATAGGAGAGACTATTCATCCCTGAACACCATGGAGTTCATGTAGGTTTAATGATGCACTTACATTATTATATACACTATCAGAGACAGAAACTCTTCACTTAATGTCCTTTTTTGCTGCTTCAACACACCTCAATCAACACCGTCCGCAACACACACACCGCAAAATGAGGTAACATTATGCTAAAAGCTAACTAGCCTTCACCTCAAGCCAGGACTGCGAGTGAGCTGAGCTGCAGTTTGTTTCTAGAAGGTCAACAGGCTCATAGTGATGTTAAGAAAGTAGTTGACTTGGAAGTTTAGTATAATTTGGGGAGAGTCCTCTGCTCCCCTGCTAAAGACCTATCTGCTTGACGCTGAAGCGCTGACGACATGCGCTCTGAATCCGCACTGCTGATTGGCTTGTTACCGCTACGGTTGTAACCAATCAGATGTTTGTGTGGGAGGGACAATGCTAGGTGCTGTGTACAGACAGACATGAAGGCAGAACGGAGCGGAGCAGCTTGTTAAGACTTTAGCATAGGCGGCTACTTCATATGTTCCTGTGGAACTCGTACGGTACTCCTCCGCACCGAACCGGAACCCCCGTACCGAAACGGTTCAATACAAATACACGTACCGTTACACCCCTACTAACTAACTAACATTACATTTGGAAAAACTGAAAAAAGATATATAACTTCTACTAAAAAGTATTTTGTGTCCATTTGATTTATTTACTTTGTTTAAAATAAAACCTGGTTGAAATTTTTCAAAATGTGTATAAGTACAGTATTAGTCGGACTATAAGGCGCACTGAAAATCCTTTCATTTTCTCAAAACTCTTATTTGGTACATAGTGAAATGATAAGTGTGACCAGTAGATGGCAGTCACACATAAGAGATATGTGTATACTGCAATATGACTCAATTAAACGACACCAACATTTTATATGTTCCATTGAAAATGTAGAACGTTACGCACAATGCTCAAAAATCTATCAAAATGTTTTAGTATGACTTTGGTAAGCTATGAAGCCACACCACTTGATGGATTGTACTGTGCTTCAACATAGGAGTATTATTATAGTGTGTGTAAAAGGTAAGACATTATCTGGCGTGTTGTTCCCAATATTATGCCAAAACAACTTTTCTTACCTTCTGGTACCTGCTGATCTGTATTTGGGATCTGCATACCTTGGGTGAATAACATAAGGTCACTACACCGGTATGTTTTAGTGCTTTCATGGTGAGTTTACTGACAGATATAAGTAAGAACTTTACACTACTTTATATTAGTAATGGCAACAGTGGAGGATGAATGTCACATAACAAGGAGATAGAGAAAACTACGGTGTCACCATGGACTACCAAGGCGGATTTTTTAGGAATTATGCAGATCCCAAATACAGATCAGCAGGTACCAGAAGGTAAGAAAAGTTGTTTTTGCATAATATTGAGAAACATAACACCAGATAATGTCTTGCCTTATACACATAACATAATAATAATACTACTATGTTGAAGCACGAGTCATGTGAAGCTCCCACAATCCATCAAGCGGTGTGGCTTCTTAGCTTACCAAAGCCGTACTAAAACATTTTGACGGATTGTGTGTAACGTTCTATATTTTCAATGGAACATATAAAATGTTGGTGTTGTTTACTTGAGTCATATTGCAGTCTACACATATCTCTTATGTGTGACTGCCATCTACTGGTCACACTTATTATTAAACTAATGTCCCAAATAAAATACCTTTTGAGGTCGGTAAGCACAACCCGAATTATTCTGTACATTAGGCACACCGGGTTAGCTACAAGGCGCACTGTTGATGTTTTAAAAAAAGGATTGAAAGTGCGCCTTTTAGTCTGAAAATGCGGCAATAGCAAATCTCCTTGCAGCAGAGTGGATATCCTCCTGAGAACCAGCGTCCACCGCAGTGGACATTTGTTTCTCGTCTATTTCTTTTGTCAGAGTTACACATTTCAAAAAATAATAATTATAATAAAAAAAAAGCCATCCTTGATTTGTTAGACAGTCGGCGGCACTTCAGTGGTCAACTTTGACGGAGAATTGGCCAGCGTGTGCCCAGGTCTTGGATATTTAGCACGGAGCCCATCATATAAATGTCAGCTTCAGGTTCCTGCTGCGGTTTTTGGACGGGACTGACGGAGCTTTGCAGGCCTTCACTCCGAGGTTGCAGTGAGTGATGTATGAGCTGGAAAGGAGGAAGTCTTCATGGCCGTGCTGGCATGCTTTCTCTGACTTGTGATGCTGTCAGCAGGTGTGCATGAGGAGTCTGTCAGCAGGTGTGCATGAGGAGTCTGTCAGCAGGTGTGCATGAGGAGTCTGTCAGCAGGTGTGCATGAGGAGTCTGTCAGCAGGTGTGCATGAGGAGTCTGTCAGCAGGTGTGCATGAGGAGTCTGTCAACAGGTGTGCATGAGGAGTCTGTCAGCAGGTGTGCATGAGGAGTCTGTCAGCAGGTGTGCATGAGGAGTCTGTCAGCAGGTGTGCATGAGGAGTCTGTCAGCAGGTGTGCATGAGGAGTCTGTCCGCAGGTGTGCATGAGGAGTCTGTCAGCAGGTGTGCATGAGGAGTCTGTCAGCAGGTGTGCATGAGGAGTCTGTCAGCAGGTGTGCATGAGGAGTCTGTCCGCAGGTGTGCATGAGGAGTCTGTCAGCAGGTGTGCATGAGGAGTCTTGTCAGCAGGTGTGCATGAGGAGTCTGTCAGCAGGTGTGCATGAGGATTCTGTCAGCAGGTGTGCATGAGGAGTCTGTCACCAGGTGTGCATGAGGAGTCTGTCAGCAGGTGTGCATGAGGAGTCTGTCACCAGGTGTGCATGAGGAGTCTGTCAGCAGGTGTGCATGAGGAGTCTGTCAGCAGGTGTGCATGAGGAGTCTGTCAGCAGGTGTGCATGAGGAGTCTGTCAGCAGGTGTGCATGAGGAGTCTGTCAGCAGGTGTGCATGAGGAGTCTGTCACCAGGTGTGCATGAGGAGTCTGTCAGCAGGTGTGCATGAGGAGTCTGTCAGCAGGTGTGCATGAGGAGTCTGTCAGCAGGTGTGCATGAGGAGTCTGTCAGCAGGTGTGCATGAGGAGTCTGTCAGCAGGTGTGCATGAGGAGTCTGTCAGCAGGTGTGCATGAGGAGTCTGTCAGCAGGTGTGCATGAGGAGTCTGTCAGCAGGTGTGCATGAGGAGTCTGTCAGCAGGTGTGCATGAGGAGTCTGTCAGCAGGTGTGCATGAGGAGTCTGTCAGCAGGTGTGCATGAGGAGTCTGTCAGCAGGTGTGCATGAGGAGTCTGTCAGCAGGTGTGCATGAGGAGTCTGTCAGCAGGTGTGCATGAGGAGTCTGTCAGCAGGTGTGCATGAGGAGTCTGTCAGCAGGTGTGCATGAGGAGTCTGTCAGCAGGTGTGCATGAGGAGTCTGTCAGCAGGTGTGCATGAGGAGTCTGTCAGCAGGTGTGCATGAGGAGTCTGTCAGCAGGTGTGCATGAGGAGTCTGTCAGCAGGTGTGCATGAGGAGTCTGTCAGCAGGTGTGCATGAGGAGTCTGTCAGCAGGTGTGCATGAGGAGTCTGTCAGCAGGTGTGCATGAGGAGTCTGTCACCAGGTGTGCATGAGGAGTCTGTCAGCAGGTGTGCATGAGGAGTCTGTCAGCAGGTGTGCATGAGGAGTCTGTCCGCAGGTGTGCATGAGGAGTCTGTCAGCAGGTGTGCATGAGGAGTCTGTCAGCAGGTGTGCATGAGGAGTCTGTCAGCAGGTGTGCATGAGGAGTCTGTCAGCAGGTGTGCATGAGGAGTCTGTCAGCAGGTGTGCATGAGGAGTCTGTCAGCAGGTGTGCATGAGGAGTCTGTCACCAGGTGTGCATGAGGATGAAAGAGACCCCCGATACTTTTACCAAGGTGCAGACTTTCTTTTCCAATCAGCATTGTTTGTGCAGCTGTGGTACTCAGAGAATAGAATAGAAAGTACTTTATTGATCCCTGGGGGAAAGTCAGCACCACAGTTCGCTCACAATAGACAATAATGATGATAAATAATATATAATATATGTATAATATATGAATAGTATAAATAGATTCTACATTTAGGTGCAGTCAAGAAGGAACATATATGCATTATACAGTCTGAAGGACCTCCTGCGTCTTTACACCAGACCTGGAAATAAAACCACCCGCGGACCACATGCGGATCATTAAGATCTTCAACCGGCCCACTAAATGTTCTACATCATTTTTTTTAGACCTTTAACATCAAAAGTGTATTTTTCCATTTTCATAGTCTTTGGTATGACTCGGCCGGGGTTTGAACTCACAACCTACTAGGGGTGTAACAGTACACAAACATTTCGGTTCAGTACGTACCTCGGTTTAGAGGTCACGGTTCGGTTCATTTTTAGTACAGAAAGAAAACAACAAAATATATATTTTTTTGGTTATTTATTTACCAAATTTGCAAAATCTTCCACCCAAAATATTTTTCTCAGTGGAATATTTGATGTGAAGTAATGGGAACCTTGGAGAGGTCAATAATTCATAATAACATTGATTTTGATTCAATGCGTGGGTTCCCTCCGGGTACTCTGGCTTCCTCCCACCTCCAAAGACATGCACCTGGGGATAGGCCCCTCCCACCTCCCAAGACATACACCTGGGGATAGGCCCCTCCCACCTCCCAAGACATACACCTGGGGATAGGCCCCTCCCACCTGCAAAGACATGCACCTGTGGATAGGCCCCTCCCACCTCCAAAGACATGCACCTGGGGATAGGCCCCTCCCACCTCCAAAGACATGCACCTGTGGATAGGCCCCTCCCACCTCCAAAGACATGCACCTGGGGATAGGCCCCTCCCACCTCCAAAGACATGCACCTGGGGATAGGCCCCTCCCACTTCCAAAGACATGCACCTGGGGATAGGCCCCTCCCACCTCCAAAGACATGCACCTGGGGATAGGCCCCTCCCACCTCCAAAGACATGCACCTGGGGATAGGCCCCTCCCACCTCCAAAGACATGCACCTGGGGATAGGCCCCTCCCACCTCCAAAGACATGCACCTGGGGATAGGCCCCTCCCACCTCCAAAGACATGCACCTGGGGATAGGCCCCTCCCACCTCCAAAGACATGCACCTGGGGATAGGCCCCTCCCACCTCCAAAGACATGCACCTGGGGATAGGCCCCTCCCACCTCCAAAGACATGCACCTGGGGATAGGCCCCTCCCACCTCCAAAGACATGCACCTGGGGATAGGCCCCTCCCACCTCCAAAGACATACACCTGGGGATAGGCCCCTCCCACCTCCAAAGACATGCACCTGGGGATAGGCCCCTCCCACCTCCAAAGACATGCACCTGGGGATAGGCCCCTCCCACCTCCAAAGACATGCACCTGGGGATAGGCCCCTCCCACCTCCAAAGACATGCACCTGGGGATAGGTTGATTGGCAACACTAAATGGTCCCTAGTGTGTGAATGTTGTCTATCTGTGTTGGCCCTGTGATGAGGTGGCGACTTGTCCAGGCTGTACCCTGCCTTCCGCCCGATTGTAGCTGAGATAGGCGCCAGCGCCCCCCGCAACCCCGAAAGGGAATAAGCGGTAGAAAATGGATGGATGGATGGATTATGTTTTGAGTAATGACAGTTTGAAAGAAAAATAAACAGCTTTGTTTTATTCGTCAACGTTGCAACTTTTTCTAAATGACATTTAACCTTCAAGCTTTTTTATTTCACTTTTGTTAGGTTTTTGTTTATTTTGGTAGTATTTTTAGAATGTGCCGTGGGCCTTTAAAACATGAGCTGTGGGCCCCAAATGACCTCCAGGGCACACTTTTGACACCCCTGCTTTAGATCATGGGTGTCAAACTCTGGCCCGTGGGACAAATTTGGCCCACTGTCTAATTTATTGTGGCCCTTGAGGCAATATCAGATGAACATTAGAGCTGGCCCGCCCGTATTACAACACCACATTCACCACTAACACTCATACTTACCAACCCTCCCGATTTTCCCGGGAGACTCCCGAATTTCAGTGCCCTTGCCGAAAATCACCCGGGGCAACCATTCTCCCCAATTTCTCTCGATTTCCAGCCAAACAACATCATTGGGGAGCGTCCTTAAAGGCACCGCATTCAACGTCCTCTACAACCTGTCATCCCGTCCGCTTTTCCTCCATACAAACATACTATATGCAGACTTTACACACAAACAAGTGAATGCAAGGCATACTTGGTCAACAGCCATACAGGTCACACTGAGGGTGGCCGTATAAACAACTTTAACACTGTTACAAATATGTGTACAAATATGTTCTCGCCCGGAAAAAAAAAAAGGGTGGAGTGCCATCTCCGGGTTGGGGAGGAGACCCTGCCCCAAGTGGAGGAGTTCTAGTACCTCGGAGTCTTGTTCACGAGTGAGGGAAGAGTGGATCGTGAGATCGACAGGCGGATCGGTGCGGCGTCTTCAGTAATGCGGACGTTGTACCGATCCGTTTTGGTGAAGAAGGAGCTGAGCCGGAAGGCAAAGCTCTCAATTTACCGGTCGATCTACGTTCCCATCCTCACCTATGGTCATGAGCTTTGGGTCATGACTGAAAGGATAAGATCACGGGTAGAAGCGGCCCAAATGAGTTTGGGTCTCTCCCTTAGAGATAGGGTGAGAAGCTCTGCCATCCGGGAGGAACTCAAAGTAAAGCCGCTGCTCCTCCACATGGAGAGGAGCCAGATGAGGTGGTTCGGGCATCTGGTCAGGATGCCACCCGAACGCCTCCCTAGGGAGGTGTTTAGGGCACGTCCAGTCGGTAGGAGGCCACGGGGAAGACCCAGGACACGTTGGGAAGACTATGTCTCCCGGCTGGCCTGGGAACGCCTCGGGATCCCCCGGGAGGAGCTAGACGAAGTGGCTGGGGAGAGGGAAGTTTGGGCTTTCCTGCTTAGGCTGCTGCCCCCGCGACCCGACCTCGGATAAGCGGAAGATGATGGATGGATGGATGGATGGACAAATATGCGCCACACTGTGAACCCACACCAAACAAGAATGACAACCACATTTAGGGAGAACATCAGCACTGTAACCCAACATAAACACAACAGAACAAATACCCAGAAACCCTTGCAGCACTAACTCTTCCGGCATGCTACAATATTTGAAAATCTATTTTGTATGTCACTATAAAGTTATACAAGCGTCGCTCCTTCAATATTGAATGCAAAACATGTTTGTGTCGGAGTTATTTGGTGACAAACCCCAAGATGCAGGCATGGAATGTGATAACAGATTTAATGAAATACTAAGACAAAAACAAAACCAAAAGGGTACAAACAAAAAGCGTGCACATGGGCGGATATAACAAACTAAGGGCTATGAACAAACTAATCGGAAGCAGGGCACAAAAAACAGTAAGCTACAAAACATCTACCAAATATAGCTTAGCGCTACGCTGCATTCACACGAGCAGTAGGAATGACAAGTAGAAATGATATTGACACGACAGGAGAGACACGTGACAACAATGATCCAGCACTGACTGGAAGACAAAGTGGGTACAAATAGGAGCGGGCTGATTGACATCAGGTGTGGCCAGGTGCCAATCAGCCGCAGATGAGGTGACAACAGCACACAGGGAGACAAACAGGAAGCTGAACCAAAATAAGAGCACTTGACAGGAACTAAAGACAGGAGATACTAAACAGAGGAAACAAAAACAAATGCCGAGGAAAAAACTAAAACTGTGAGGGGAAAGCCTGACAGTTTGGTTCTGTATTAAAAGGTTAATTCGTCCAACCTTGGCCCGCGCCTTTGTTCAGTTTAAAATTTTGTCCCACTCTGTATTTGAGTTTGACACCCCTGCTTCAGATAAGAAAAAATGAAATCTGATAAATCTATGGGTAAAAATCAGAGCCTGGCAACACATGCACGTTTATCATAACTCTCTCGCTCTCTTCCCCTCCCTCACCAATGCTGCTGCACACCTTCACAACTTCTTTTGTTTTTAACCTTCTGAACTCTGAAAGTACATTGAAAATACACGCAAACCTAACTTAAAATGACATTTGAGGCATTTAAGGAATTCCACCCGGACAGCCCCACAAAAGAGGACATATCCGGTGAAAAGAGGAGGTGTGGTCAGTCTATTGTAGCTCGGTCACTGCTAGCATGTTGTTTTTTTGATTGATTGAAACTTTTATTAGTAGATTGCACAGTACAGTACAAATTCTGTACAATTGACCACTAAATTGTAACACCTCAATAAGTTTTTCAACTTGTTAACCACGTTAATCAATTCATGTTGCCTCGGTGCGCATTGTTTACACAACATGTGTAAACAACTACTTAATATGTCCATGTGGAACTGGTTCGGTACGCCTACGAACCGAACAGAAACTCCTGTACCGAATGGAGCGAATTTTAGCGATATTACGGAGATGAAAGAAGGCTGTTTTAGTAACGCTTTTAATATGTGCCTCAAAGGAGAGAGTTGGGTGGAAGATAATACCCAGATTCTTTACAGAGTCGCCTTGTTTAATTGTTTGGTTGTCAAATGTTAGAGTTGTATTATTAAATAGAGGTCTGTGTCTAGCAGGACCGATAATCAGCATTTCCGTTTTTTTGGCGTTGAGTTGCAAAAAGTTAGCGGACATCCATTGTTTAATTTCATTAAGACACGCCTCCAACTGACTACAATCCGGCGTGTTGGTGAGCTTTAGGGGCATGTAGAGTTGGGTGTCATCAGCATAACAGTGAAAGCTAACACCGTATGATGTCACCTAGCGGCAGCATGTAGATGCTGAAGAGTGCAGGGCCAAGGACCGAACCCTGGGGTACTCCACACGTTACCTTAACATAGTCCGAGGTCACATTGTTATGTTAGGGGTGTAACAGTACGTGTATTTCTACCGAGGATGTTGTAGTGGTTTGTGCAGCCCTTTGAGACACTGGTGATTTAGGGCTATACAAGTAAACATTGATTGATTGATTGATATGTGTGTGTGTGTGTGTGTGTGTGTGTGTGTGTGTGTGTGTGTATTCCTTGCACACAAATTTGTCTGCGTGAGCACGATGTTATAAATGAGAAAATGTATATTTAGACAATATGATTTTCCTGTGCAGCTAGGAGACCCAGAGAGTAACAAGCGGTAGAAAATGGATTAAAAAGAACAAATTTTAAAAATATTATTATTTTTTTAAACTCGGAACTTCCAGTGGGCCGGATTTTGTTCGCCGGTGTCCTGCACCCAGCCTGCAGGCCGCAGTTTGGGGACCCCTGCTGTACGGCTTACTAAATCGTACATTTTTCTTGCGGCATCCGGGCTGGATGTTGGACAATGTTATTGTGAGACACTTTCAAGTTATAAATTCCAAATGTCGCCTTGGCAGGTCAGCGGATGAATCATTTTCCTGCCATAAAAGCTGTGATGAGTCATGACTCTCCATGAGAAAGAGATGACATCATGAGAGATATCTAAGACATCAACTCTGGACGATCTCCCTCGGCAACCATGTGGTTTTCCCCCCCATAACTGTTTGCTTGGAGAGTCTGGACCTGGAACGTGAGGATGGATGGATGTTCCTGCATCCATCCATGATGCTTTCATGTTCCATGACGTCTCCCTCCCACGTCTTTTTGGATTTGCCTGCAGAGGCGTCAGCAGGACAAGCGTGAAGGTTTGCAGAACCCCTGGCGTCACTAACTAACTAACATGAGAAGGGGGGGAATTGTGGAGGGGGCGATAGGGTCCTAAAAACTCAGTGGTCTAGTCCAGTGGTTTGCAACCTCTTTTCATCTTTTTTTAATACAAGTACCCCCTAATCAGAGCAAAGCATTTTTGGTTGAAAAAAAGAGATAAAGAAGTAAAATACAGCACTATGTCATCACTTTCTGATTTATTAAATTGTATAACAGTGCAAAATATTGCTCATTTGTAGTGGTCTTTCTTGAACTATTTGGAAAAAAAGATATAAAAATAACTAAAAACTTGTTAAAAAAATATACAAGTGATTCAATTATAAATGCAGATTTCTCCACATAGAAGTAATCATCAACTTAAAGTGTCCTCTTTGGGGATTGTAATAGAGATCCATCTGGATTCATCAACTTACTTATAAACAAGAAATCTTTAGCATCAAGTGAATTGTGAAGTGAATTATATTTATATAGCGCTTTTCTCTAGTGACTCAAAGCGCTTTACATAGTGAAACCCAATATCTAAGTTCCATTTAAAGCAGTGTGGGTGGCACTGGGAGCAGGTGGGTCAAGTGTCTTGCCCAAGGACACAACGGCAGTGACTAGGGTGGTGGAAGCGGGAATTGAACCTGCAACCCTCAAGTTGCTGGCACGGCCGCTCTACCAACCGAGCTATGTCAATATTTGTAGAACATGTCCACAAAAAATCTAGCTGTCAACACTGAATATTGCATTGTTGTATTTCTTTTCACACTTTATGAACTTACATTCATATTTTGTTGAAGTATTATTCAATAAATATATTTATAAAGGATTTTTGAATTTTTAGAATATTTTTAAAAAGTCTCACGTACCCCTTGGCATACCTTCAAGTCCCCCCAGGGGTACGTGTACCCCCATTTGAGAACCACTAGACTCTGGTGGTTAGTGTCCGCCCTGAGATGGCTAGGTTGTGAGTTCAAACCCGGGCTGAGTCAAACCAAAGACTACAAAAATGGGAGCCATGACCTCCCTGCTTGGCACTCAGCATCAAGGCTTGGAATTGGGGGTTATCCAACCATCCATTTTCTACCGCTTATTCCTTTTTTGGGGTGGCGGGGGGCGCTGGTGCTTATCTCAGCTACAATCGGGCAGAAGGCGGGGTACACCCTGGACAAGTCGCCACCTCATGGTTAAATAAACCAAAAATATTCCCGGCCGCTGCTGCTCACTGCTCCCCTCACCTCCCAGGGGGTGAAAAACACTGCAAAAACTGAAATCTAAGTAAGATGAAATATCTGAAATGAGGTTGATATTATCTTATTTTCTGTCTGAAAAGATCATTCTTCTCACTGAGCAGATTTTATGTTAGTGTTTTACTTGTTTTAAGTGTTTTGCTCCTAAATGATCTCAGTAAAATATTACAGCTTGTTGCTGAGACTTTGATTGATTGAGACTTTTATTAGTAGATTGCACAGTACAGTACATATTTTATTAGTAGATTGCACAGTACAGTACACATATTTTATTAGTAGATTGCACAGTACAGTACATATTATTAGTAGATTGCACAGTACAGTACATATTTTATTAGTAGATTGCACAGTACAGTACATATTTTATTAGTAGATTGCACAGTACAGTACATATTTTATTAATAGATTGCACAGTACAGTACATATTTTATTAGTAGATTGCACAGTACAGTACATATTTTATTAGTAGATTGCACAGTACAGTACATATTTTATTAGTAGATTGCACAGTACAGTACATATTTTATTAGTAGATTGCACAGTACAGTACATATTTTATTAGTAGATTGCACAGTACAGTACATATTTTATTAGTAGATTGCACAGTACAGTACATATTTTATTAGTAGATTGCACAGTACAGTACATATTATTAGTAGATTGCACAGTACAGTACATATTATTAGTAGATTGCACAGTACAGTACATATTATTAGTAGATTGCACAGTACAGTACATATTATTAGTAGATTGCACAGTACAGTACATATTATTAGTAGATTGCACAGTACAGTACATATTATTAGTAGATTGCACAGTACAGTACATATTCCCTACAATTGACCACTAAATGCTAACACCCCAATAAGTTTTTCAACGTAATTTGATGATCTATGTTGAGTAAAACTTGCTTCAAACTATTTTTGTCCAAATGTCCAAAACCCGGCCATCAATGGTGCACAGGAAGGCGGGAAAAGGCGGCCAAAATGGTGAAAAGTCCTTATTTTGTCCAAAATACCTCTCCGGTGCTCAGTTCCAGTCCCGGGATGTTAAAAATGTCCAAAATGCACCCAGCAATGTCCCACAGGAAGGCGGGGAGGAAAGTGAGAAAAGTCGGCAAAAGTCCCCAAAAGTGTTGAAAATACTTACCCAGGTTCTAGTCCCACATGGAGGGCCACAAGTCTTAAGACTTGAGGCACTCCAACCTGGGTGTGATTTTTTTGAACATTTTACCCAGTTTTCTCACTTAGCTCGGTTGGTAGAGTGGCCGTGCCAGCAACTTGAGGGTTGCAGGTTCGATCCCCGCTTTTGCCATCCTAGTCACAGCTGTTGTGTCCTTGGGCAAGACACTTGACCCACCTGCTCCCAGTGCCACCCACACTGCTTTAAATGGAACTTAGATATTGGGTTTCACTATGTAAAGCGCTTTGAGTCACTTGAGAAAAGCGCTATATAAATATAATTCACTTCACTTTTCTGCCTGCCTCCCTTTGGAACTTAGCTGGGCACGTTTTGGACATTTTGGGCGTCCCGGCCCGCGGTGGGACTTGTGAGACTGGGACCTGGGTAAGTATTTTCAACATTTTTGGGACTTTAGCCGACTTTTCCAACTTTTATCTATTGGCAGATAGTTTTTCTTAGTTGTGGGGCGGCATAGCTCGGTTGGTAGAGCGGCCGTGCCAGCAACTTGAGGGTTGCAGGTTCGATTCCTGCTTGTGCCATCCTAGTCACTGCCGTTGTGTCCTTGGGCAAGACACTTGACCCACCTGCTCCCAGTGCCACCCACACTGCTTTAAATGTAACTTAGATATTGGCTTTCACTATGTAAAGCGCTTTGAGTCACTAGAGAAAAGCGCTATATAAATATAATTCACTTCACTTCAAATAAAATACCACGCATTTTCGTATTTTTGTTTCTTGTTTTTGAACACTGACTTTTTGCAGTGATTAACGGGGATGGGTTGACAACTTCTACCACACCTATTGTGTGTGTGTGTGTGTGTGTGTGTGTGTGTGTGTGTGTGTGTGTGTGTGTGTGTGTGTGTGTGTGTGTGTGTGTGTGTGTGTGTGTGTGTGTGTGTGTGTGTGTGTGTCATTGCTACATTAACTTGAATTTAAAGGCCTCCTGAAAGCCACAGTGGAAGTAGTGTCAAAGTGCTCAGAGTACCTTAAAGGTAGAAAAGTGCTATACGAGTATAACCCGTTTGCCATTTATTTTGGATCCGGCAGCATCCGACACAAAGATGAATTGGATTTTTTTTAATTCATGATCTGGATTGAAATAGTTTTTGTCATGCAAAAATTACTTTGTAATTTGCATAACTTTAAAGCCACTACTAGCGACTACGCAGTCTGATAGTTTATATATCAATGATGAAATATTAACATTACCATGAATTGATGAAGGTGGACCCCGACTTAAACAAGTTGAAAAACTTATTGGCGTGTTACCATTTAGTGGTCAATTGTACAGAATATGTACTGTACTGTGCAATCTACTAATAAAATATGTACTGTACTGTGCAATCTACTAATAAAGGTTTCAATCAATCAATGCAACACATGCCAATACGGCCTTTTTAGTTTACTAAATTGTAATTTTAAATTTCACGCGGAAGTATCCTGCTGAAAAGTCTCGGTATGATGACGTGTGCGCATGACGTCACGCATTGTAGAGGACATTTTGTTCCAGCATCGTTCCCAGCTATTAAGTCGTCGGTTTTCATCGCATAATTCCACAGTATTCTGGACATCTGTGTTGCTGAATCTTTTGCAATTTGTTCAATGAATAATGGAGACGTCAAAGAAGAAAGCTGTAGGTGGGAAGCGGTGTATTGCGGCCGGCTTTAGCAACACAAACACAGCCGGTGTTTCATTGTTTACATTCCCGAAATATAAAAGTCAAGTTTTACTATGGAACAGAGCGGTCACGCGAACACGGTTGGATTGGACCACACACACAAAGTACAGTGTATTATGCAGCGATCATTTCGAAATATTGTGTTTCGAAGAGGGTCCCTAGCAAAGGGCAGAGATGGGCATCGCCACCACCCGTCGACTGGTGCTGAAGAAAGGTGTGGAGCTTACCTTCAGGTTGTACAGGTACGATCATATAATCTCACTAAAACACTAGTAACACAATAAGCAGATAAGGGATTTTCCCGAATTATCCTAGTAAATTTGTCTAATAACATCTGAATCACTCTGCCGTCAATTTTTTTTTTTTTTTTCTAGTCCTTCACTCCCACTTTCCTCATCCACAAATCTTTCATCCTCGCTCAAATTAATGGGGAAATCGTCGCTTTCTCGGTCCGAATCGCTCTCGCTGCTGGTGGCCATGATTGTAAACAATGTTCAGATGTGAGGAGCTCCACAACCCGTGACGTCACGCGCACATCGTCTGCTACTTCCGGTACAGGCAAGGCTTTTTTATTAGCGACCAAAAGTTGCCAACTTTATCGTGGATGTTCTCTACTAAATCTTTTCAGCAAAAATATGGTGAAAAGATGAAGTATGACACATAGAATGGAGCTGCTATCCCCGTTTAAATAAGAACATCTCATTTCAGTAGGACTTTAACTAAAAAGAAGGTAGAAAGCCTCCGTGAGGACCTGAACAAGGACGGTAGAAACTGAAACCTGAATCTTTTTGTGGTTTCTGCAGGCCAGCTCGACCTGACCTCACTTCCTTATTGCCTCACCACCTGCACGTACACTTCCTGCTGCTGAAAAAAATGACAAAAAACTACCTGGCAAGCAAAATTTGAATGACGGGTCCATTTTTGTTCTGTCTTTCAACGTCAATCATTGAAGCCCGACTCAGATATCAAGTCTTTTTATGAAGAAATAGTTCTCTAGAAAGGCCAGAAGAAAGTAGCACACGTTATGATGTTGGGATTTTTTTAAACATTTACCGTATTTTCCCGGACCACAATGCTGATTAATTGTTTATTTTGTTTAATCTTTTTTCATACATAAATGGCACCAGATTATAAAGCACACTGCTGTTGAATGCTCTCTTTTTGATTGATTGACACTTTTATTAGTAGATTGCACAGTACAGTACATATTTTATTAGTAGATTGCACAGTACAGTACATATTATTAGTAGATTGCACAGTACAGTACATATTATTAGTAGATTGCACAGTACAGTACATATTTTATTAGTAGATTGCACAGTACAGTACATATTATTAGTAGATTGCACAGTACAGTACATATTATTAGTAGATTGCACAGTACAGTACATATTTTATTAGTAGATTGCACAGTACAGTACATATTCCGTACAATTGACCACTAAATGGTAAAACCCGAATAAGATTTTCAACTTGTTTAAGTCGGGGTCCACCTTCATCAATTCTTCTTTATAAGGCGCATTAAAGGAGTCATATTATTATGATGATTGTTTTCTAAATGTAAAAGACTTCCTTGTGGTCTACATAACATGTAATGCTGCTTCTTTGCTCAAAATGTTGCATAGATGATGTTTTACTCATCATCTTCAACTCACTTTCTGACAGTCTTCAGGATGCACCGCTTTGAGGGCTGTCTTATCTACGTGCCTCCACTTGGTCAGCGTCATCTTCGTTGTAGCGGTGTAGCGTGCAAGGACGGGAGTGGAAGAAGTGTCAAAAGATGGCGCTAACTGTTTTAATTTCATTCACGCTTTACTTCTATCAATAACGGAGCAACATCTCCTCATCCGTGGCTCACTAGTGCAACAACAACAACAACACCTGAAATGTGTCCCATGACCAGAACTCTCTAATAAGTAAAGTTCCTTGGGTGAATAATGTCAACTCACTACACCGGTATGTTTTAGTGCTTTCATGGTGAGTTGACTGACAGATATAAGTAAGAACTTTACACTACTTTATATTAGAAATGGCAACAGTGGAGGATGAATGTCACATAACAAGAAGAAAATGCTTGTCGACTTTGTAGTTGGCACAGACTACAATAGCGGACGAGCGTGCAATTTCAGGACTTGGCGGTGGGGTCCTGGTCCTGAGGCCGATGGTGTCTTTCTTTATGCGCCTTTTTGCCTCTAGAGCATCCACCCCCCAGACCCCAAGAACATCTGCCATAAATAAAGCTTGGCAAACTTCCTGAGCCGGGAAGTCCAGAGCGAGGAGGGTGAGTCCGTGTACCTTCCTCGCCGCCCTGACTGATGGTGGACCCCTTTAGAGGAGACCGTGTTGACATGGTGGACCCCTTTAGAGGAGACCGTGTTGACATGGTGGACCCCTTTAGAGGAGACCGTGTTGACATGGTGGACCCCTTTAGAGGAGACCGTGTTGACATGGTGGACCCCTTTAGAGGAGACCGTGTTGACATGGTGGACCCCTTTAGAGGAGACCGTGTTGACATGGTGGACCCCTTTAGAGGAGACCGTGTTGACATGGTGGACCCCTTTAGAGGAGACCGTGTTGACATGGTGGACCCCTTTAGAGGAGACCGTGTTAACATGGTGGACCCCTTTAGAAGAGACCGTGTTGACATGGTGGACCCCTTTAGAGGAGACCGTGTTGACATGGTGGACCCCTTCAGAGGAGACCGTGTTGACATGGTGGACCCCTTTAGAGGAGACCGTGTTGACATGGTGGACCCCTTTAGAGGAGACCGTGTTGACATGGTGGACCCCTTTAGAGGAGACCGTGTTGACATGGTGGACCCCTTTAGAGGAGACCGTGTTGACATGGTGGACCCCTTTAGAGGAGACCGTGTTGACATGGTGGACCCCTTTAGAGGAGACCGTGTTGACATGGTGGACCCCTTTAGAGGAGACCGTGTTGACATGGTGGACCCCTTAGAGGAGACCGTGTTGACATGGTGGACCCCTTTAGAGGAGACCGTGTTGACATGGTGGACCCCTTTAGAGGACACCGTGTTGACATGGTGGACCCCTTTAGAGGAGACCGTGTTGACATGGTGGACCCCTTTAGAGGAGACCGTGTTGACATGGCGGACCCCTTCAGAGGAGACCGTGTTGACATGGTGGACCCCTTTAGAGGAGACCGTGTTGACATGGTGGACCCCTTTAGAGGAGACCGTGTTGACATGGTGGACCCCTTTAGAGGAGACCGTGTTGACATGGTGGACCCCTTTAGAGGAGACCGTGTTGACATGGTGGACCCCTTTAGAGGAGACCGTGTTGACATGGTGGACCCCTTTAGAGGAGACCGTGTTGACATGGTGGACCCCTTTAGAGGAGACCGTGTTGACATGGTGGACCCCTTTAGAGGAGACCGTGTTGACATGGTGGACCCCTTTAGAGGAGACCGTGTTGACATGGTGGACCCCTTTAGAGGAGACCGTGTTGACATGGTGGACCCCTTTAGAGGAGACCGTGTTAACATGGTGGACCCCTTTAGAAGAGACCGTGTTGACATGGTGGACCCCTTTAGAGGAGACCGTGTTGACATGGTGGACCCCTTTAGAGGAGACCGTGTTGACATGGTGGACCCCTTTAGAGGAGACCGTGTTGACATGGTGGACCCCTTTAGAGGAGACCGTGTTGACATGGTGGACCCCTTTAGAGGAGACCGTGTTGACATGGTGGACCCCTTTAGAGGAGACCGTGTTGACATGGTGGACCCCTTTAGAGGAGACCGTGTTGACATGGTGGACCCCTTTAGAGGAGACCGTGTTGACATGGTGGACCCCTTTAGAGGAGACCGTGTTGACATGGTGGACCCCTTCAGAGGAGACCGTGTTGACATGGTGGACCCCTTTAGAGGAGACCGTGTTGACATGGTGGACCCCTTTAGAGGAGACCGTGTTGACATGGTGGACCCCTTTAGAGGAGACCGTGTTGACATGTCCACCCCCCTCAGACGAGACTGTGCCCAAACTGTCACAGTGTTTGACAAGCGCAAAGGGTAATCCCTAATTAAAAGACCCCCTCTATGAATTGAGGACACGCATGTCGGCGTCCCCCCCCCCCCTACACCCCGCGGCGTGGACACATTTACACAGGCTTTAATCCAGCATGAGCACAAAGACGGAAGGACATGTTTTGGGATTGGAGACAAAGAAACAAGAAGCTGCAAGCAAGTGTTTTATCACTCATCCATCGATTAAATGACGTCTAGATACTTAGACTGAGACAAACTCCTGTCCTCCTGTCCCTCACTGACACAAACACTTTGTCCTCCTGTCCCTCACTGACACAAACACTTTGTCCTCCTGTCCCTCACTGACACAAACACTTTGTCCTCCTGTCCCTCACTGACACAAACACTTTGTCCTCCTGTCCCTCACTGACACAAACACTTTGTCCTCCTGTCCCTCACTGACACAAACACTTGACTTTGTCCTCCTGTCCCTCACTGACACAAACACTTTGTCCTCCTGTCCCTCACTGACACAAACACTTGACTTTGTCCTCCTGTCCCTCACTGACACAAACACTTTGTCCTCCTGTCCCTCACTGACACAAACACTTTGTCCTCCTGTCCCTCACTGACACAAACACTTTGTCCTCCTGTCCCTCACTGACACAAACACTTGACTTTGTCCTCCTGTCCCTCACTGACACAAACACTTTGTCCTCCTGTCCCTCACTGACACAAACACTTTGTCCTCCTGTCCCTCACTGACACAAACACTTTGTCCTCCTGTCCCTCACTGACACAAACACTTGACTTTGTCCTCCTGTCCCTCACAGACACAAACACTTTGTCCTCCTGTCCCTCACAGACACAAACACTTTGTCCTCCTGTCCCTCACTGACACAAACACTTTGTCCTCCTGTCCCTCACTGACACAAACACTTGACTTTGTCCTCCTGTCCCTCACAGACACAAACACTTTGTCCTCCTGTCCCTCACAGACACAAACACTTTGTCCTCCTGTCCCTCACAGACACAAACACTTTGTCCTCCTGTCCCTCACTGACACAAACACTTGACTTTGTCCTCCTGTCCCTCACAGACTCAAACACTTAACTTTGTCCTCCTGTCCCTCACTGACACGAACACTTTGTCCTCCTGTCCCTCACTGACACAAACACTTGACTTTGTCCTCCTGTCCCTCACTGACACAAACACTTTGTCCTCCTGTCCCTCACTGACACAAACACTTGACTTTGTCCTCCTGTCCCTCACAGACACAAACACTTTGTCCTCCTGTCCCTCACTGACACAAACACTTTGTCCTCCTGTCCCTCACTGACACAAACACTTGACTTTGTCCTCCTGTCCCTCACAGACACAAACACTTTGTCCTCCTGTCCCTCACTGACACAAACACTTTGTCCTCCAGTCCCTCACTGACATAAACACTTGACTTTGTCCTCCTGTCCCTCACAAACACTTGACTTAGTTCTCCTGTCCCTCACTGACACAAACACTTGACTTTGTCCTCCTGTCCCTCACTGACACAAACACTTGACTTTGTCCTCCTGTCCCTCACTGACACAAACACTTGACTTTGTCCTCCAGTCCCTCACTGACACAAACACTTGACTTTGTCCTCCTGTCCCTCACAAACACTTGACTTAGTCCTCCTGTCCCTCACTGACACAAACACTTGACTTTGTCCTCCTGTCCCTCACTGACACAAACACTTTACTTTGTCCTCCTGTCCCTCACTGACACAAACACTTGACTTTGTCCTCTTGTCCCTCACTGACACAAACACTTGACTTTGTCCTCCTGTCCCTCACTGACACAAACACTTGACTTTGTCCTCCTGTCCCTCACTGACACAAACACTTGACTTTGTCCTCCTGTCCCTCACTGACACTTGACTTTGTCCTCCTGTCCCTCACAAACACTTGACTTTGTCCTCCTGTCCCTCACTGACACTTGACTTTGTCCTCCTGTCCCTCACAAACACTTGACTTTGTCCTCTTGTCCCTCACTGACACAAACACTTGACTTTGTCCTCTTGTCCCTCACTGACACAAACACTTGACTTTGTCCTCCTGTCCCTCACTGACACAAACACTTGACTTTGTCCTCCTGTCCCTCACTGACACAAACACTTGACTTTGTCCTCCTGTCCCTCACTGACACTTGACTTTGTCCTCCTGTCCCTCACAAACACTTGACTTTGTCCTCCTGTCCCTCACTGACACTTGACTTTGTCCTCCTGTCCCTCACAAACACTTGACTTTGTCCTCCTGTCCCTCACTGACACAAACACTTGACTTTGTCCTCCTGTCCCTCACTGACACAAACATCTGGATCAGTTTGTCAATGTGGTTGACGTCCCTTCTGCTGGTGCTGCTCCCCCAACACAAGGCTGCAAAGTACAGGCCACAACAGACTGAAAAAAGATAGCAATACTGATACAATATTGCAATTATTGATTAAAATGTGTAATTATGCACATTTTTGGTGCTATTACTATTATTATGTGTCTTACTAATATTGCTTGTAATATTTCTAGAAGTATAGGAGTGAAACAATATATGATGGTGCATATTATTGGGGGTCAATTAGTCCTTATTGTCTCATTAAAACTGCAGGCTGTATACATGTCTATAAATATGTGGCGCCCCCTATGGGTTGTGGTTGCAGTGCTTTGGAAGACATGTTGGTGTACATGTAGGGTGGTACAGTGTAGCGGTACTACTATAGTATTGACTTAGTGCTGTGAGGGGTTCTGGGTATTTGATCTGTTGTTGTGTTACAGTGCGGATGTTCTCCCGAAATGTGTTTGTCCTTCTTGTTTGGTGTGGGGTCACAGTGTGGCGCATATTTGTGTGTACATATATATATATATATATATATATATGTGTGTGTGTGCATAGGCTTCACAGTGGCAGAGGGGTTAGTGCGTCTGCCTCACAATACGAAGGCCTGAGTAGTCCTGGGTTCAATCCCAAGCTCAGGATCTTTCTGTGTGGAGTTTGCATGTTCTCCCCGTGAATGCGTGGGTTCCCTCCGGGTACTCCAGCTACCTCCCACATCCAAAGACATGCACCTGGGGATAGGCCCCTCCCACCTCCAAAGACATGCACCTGGGGATAGGCCCCTCCCACCTCCAAAGACATGCACCTGGGGATAGGCCCCTCCCACCTCTAAAGACATGCACCTGGGGATAGGCCCCTCCCACCTCCAAAGACGTGCACCTGGGGATAGGCCCCTCCCACCTCCAAAGATGTGCACCTGGGGATAGGCCCCTCCCACCTCCAAAGACGTGCACCTGGGGATAGGCCCCTCCCACCTCCAAAGACGTGCACCTGGGGATAGGCCCCTCCCACCTCCAAAGATGTGCACCTGGGGATAGGCCCCTCCCACCTCCAAAGACATGTACCTGGGGATAGGCCCCTCCCACCTCCAAAGACATGCACCTGGGGATAGGTTGATTGGCAACACTAAATGGTCCCTAGTGTGTGAATGTTGTCTATCTGTGTTGGCCCTGTGATGAGGTGGCGACTTGTCCAGGCTGTACCCCGCCTTCTGCCCGATTGTAGCTGAAATAGGCACCAGTGCCCCCTGTAACCCCAAAAGGGAATAAGCGGTAGAGAATGGATGGATGGATGGATATATATGTATGTTGTACTTCTCCATGACCGTTTGGACTTGGACTTGTTTATTTTCCTGTACTTGTTGTTTATTCCATTCCAGAGCTTTTGATTCCACTTCCTGTCTGCTTTAATTTCCTGCAACTTCACTTCTGGCCTGATGGGTGCATCTCTCAACTCTGCCTGATTGGCAACCAGGGACACCCCCGACCCTGGTTGCTACTTATGCCATCATTGTTTTGTAGCTATGCTAGTCGACCTTCACCGGTGTTAGTGTTCTGTGCACCTCCCAGCTGGGTCTCCTGTCTCTGCGTCCTGGGGTCACACCAACTGAAAGTATACTTCTTACTACTTAGTTCATTCTATTTAAATGTGGATACAAGTGTCACAAAATGATTAAGCATAAACACACAGCACTTTTCCTAACTTTTGTTAGGACTTGAAAAGGTCTTTTTGATCTAATAGTGTCCAAAAGCTGTGCAGAGTTCCCCTCCTCATTGTGAGAGGAGCTCAACCCTCTTCTCCTTCCTCCTTTTAAACTTCCTCTTCCAGGCTCTGCTTGTCTTTCCTGCGACGCTAACGTGTTTCAAAACCAGATCCTGGCAACCGCATCTTACTCCTACACACTTTTCTTTTCTCCACCGGCGCCTCCTCCACTGTGCTGTTGATGGAAGCTGTTGAAATTGTGAAAGTGTCGTCAGAAAGACCAAACTGTGAGATTGTCGTCAGAAAGACCAAACTGTGAGATTGTCGTCATAAAGACCAAACTGTGAGATTGTCGTCATAAAGACCAAACTGTGAGATTGTCGTCATAAAGACCAAACTGTGAGATTGTCGTCCTAAAGACCAAACTGTGAGATTGTCGTCAGAAAGACCAAACTGTGAGATTGTCGTCATAAAGACCAAACTGTGAGATTGTCGTCCTAAAGACCAAACTGTGAGATTGTCGTCATAAAGACCAAACTGTGAGATTGTCGTCCTAAAGACCAAACTGTGAGATTGTCGTCAGAAAGACCAAACTGTGAGATTGTCGTCATAAAGACCAAACTGTGAGATTGTCGTCAGAAAGACCAAACTGTGAGATTGTCGTCCTAAAGACCAAACTGTGAGATTGTCGTCAGAAAGACCAAACTGTGAGATTGTCGTCAGAAAGACCAAACTGTGAGATTGTCGTCATAAAGACCAAACTGTGAGATTGTCGTCCTAAAGACCAAACTGTGAGATTGTCGTCATAAAGACCAAACTGTGAGATTGTCGTCCTAAAGACCAAACTGTGAGATTGTCGTCAGAAAGACCAAACTGTGAGATTGTCGTCATAAAGACCAAACTGTGAGATTGTCGTCAGAAAGACCAAACTGTGAGATTGTCGTCCTAAAGACCAAACTGTGAGATTGTCGTCAGAAAGACCAAACTGTGAGATTGTCGTCATAAAGACCAAACTGTGAGATTGTCGTCAGAAAGACCAAACTGTGAGATTGTCGTCCTAAAGACCAAACTGTGAGATTGTCGTCCTAAAGACCAAACTGTGAGATTGTCGTCATAAAGACCAAACTGTGAGATTGTCGTCATAAAGACCAAACTGTGAGATTGTCGTCCTAAAGACCAAACTGTGAGATTGTCGTCCTAAAGACCAAACTGTGAGATTGTCGTCCTAAAGACCAAACTGTGAGATTGTCGTCATAAAGACCAAACTGTGAGATTGTCGTCATAAAGACCAAACTGTGAGATTGTCGTCAGAAAGACCAAACTGTGAGATTGTCGTCCTAAAGACCAAACTGTGAGATTGTCGTCATAAAGACCAAACTGTGAGATTGTCGTCATAAAGACCAAACTGTGAGATTGTCGTCCTAAAGACCAAACTGTGAGATTGTCGTCATAAAGACCAAACTGTGAGATTGTCGTCATAAAGACCAAACTGTGAGATTGTCGTCAGAAAGACCAAACTGTGAGATTGTCGTCCTAAAGACCAAACTGTGAGATTGTCGTCAGAAAGACCAAACTGTGAGATTGTCGTCATAAAGACCAAACTGTGAGATTGTCGTCAGAAAGACTAAACTGTGAGATTGTCGTCCTAAAGACCAAACTGTGAGATTGTCGTCATAAAGACCAAACTGTGAGATTGTCGTCATAAAGACCAAACTGTGAGATTGTCGTCATAAAGACCAAACTGTGAGATTGTCGTCAGAAAGACCAAACTGTGAGATTGTCGTCAGAAAGACCAAACTGTGAGATTGTCGTCATAAAGACCAAACTGTGAGATTGTCGTCAGAAAGACCAAACTGTGAGATTGTCGTCATAAAGACCAAACTGTGAGATTGTCGTCAGAAAGACTAAACTGTGAGATTGTCGTCCTAAAGACCAAACTGTGAGATTGTCGTCATAAAGACCAAACTGTGAGATTGTCGTCATAAAGACCAAACTGTGAGATTGTCGTCATAAAGACCAAACTGTGAGATTGTCGTCAGAAAGACCAAACTGTGAGATTGTCGTCAGAAAGACCAAACTGTGAGATTGTCGTCATAAAGACCAAACTGTGAGATTGTCGTCAGAAAGACCAAACTGTGAGATTGTCGTCATAAAGACCAAACTGTGAGATTGTCGTCCTAAAGACCAAACTGTGAGATTGTCGTCAGAAAGACCAAACTGTGAGATTGTCGTCAGAAAGACCAAACTGTGAGATTGTCGTCATAAAGACCAAACTGTGAGATTGTCGTCATAAAGACCAAACTGTGAGATTGTCGTCCTAAAGACCAAACTGTGAGATTGTCGTCATAAAGACCAAACTGTGAGATTGTCGTCATAAAGACCAAACTGTGAGATTGTCGTCAGAAAGACCAAACTGTGAGATTGTCGTCCTAAAGACCAAACTGTGAGATTGTCGTCAGAAAGACCAAACTGTGAGATTGTCGTCATAAAGACCAAACTGTGAGATTGTCGTCAGAAAGACCAAACTGTGAGATTGTCGTCATAAAGACCAAACTGTGAGATTGTCGTCAGAAAGACCAAACTGTGAGATTGTCGTCATAAAGACCAAACTGTGAGATTGTCGTCCTAAAGACCAAACTGTGAGATTGTCGTCAGAAAGACCAAACTGTGAGATTGTCGTCAGAAAGACCAAACTGTGAGATTGTCGTCATAAAGACCAAACTGTGAGATTGTCGTCATAAAGACCAAACTGTGAGATTGTCGTCCTAAAGACCAAACTGTGAGATTGTCGTCATAAAGACCAAACTGTGAGATTGTCGTCATAAAGACCAAACTGTGAGATTGTCGTCAGAAAGACCAAACTGTGAGATTGTCGTCCTAAAGACCAAACTGTGAGATTGTCGTCAGAAAGACCAAACTGTGAGATTGTCGTCATAAAGACCAAACTGTGAGATTGTCGTCAGAAAGACTAAACTGTGAGATTGTCGTCCTAAAGACCAAACTGTGAGATTGTCGTCATAAAGACCAAACTGTGAGATTGTCGTCATAAAGACCAAACTGTGAGATTGTCGTCATAAAGACCAAACTGTGAGATTGTCGTCAGAAAGACCAAACTGTGAGATTGTCGTCAGAAAGACCAAACTGTGAGATTGTCGTCATAAAGACCAAACTGTGAGATTGTCGTCAGAAAGACCAAACTGTGAGATTGTCGTCATAAAGACCAAACTGTGAGATTGTCGTCATAAAGACCAAACTGTGAGATTGTCGTCAGAAAGACCAAACTGTGAGATTGTCGTCATAAAGACCAAACTGTGAGATTGTCGTCCTAAAGACCAAACTGTGAGATTGTCGTCATAAAGACCAAACTGTGAGATTGTCGTCCTAAAGACCAAACTGTGAGATTGTCGTCAGAAAGACCAAACTGTGAGATTGTCGTCAGAAAGACCAAACTGTGAGATTGTCGTCATAAAGACCAAACTGTGAGATTGTCGTCATAAAGACCAACTGTTGCAGCGTCTGAGTCCGGGCTGCTGGCAAAGTCCCTTTCATTGAGGACCACTTTGCACTTTGGGCTGCCTGCGCCGCGTCTAAGGGGAATAACAGGATCAGATATTGTCACAACATTACTTATGCACTTGATTAGCAAATGTATATTTGACCTACACTGTGAGAAAAAAACATCTGTGGATTTTGCGTTAAAAAAAAAAGGCAGAATATTACTATAAAATTTACAGTAAAAAGGTCACACTCTCAGGCCTCCAATGTCAACTTTTTAAGGTCAAGGCAAGTGTTGCCTTAGTCCAGGGGTGTCCAAAGTGCGGCCCGCAGCTGGGGCAGTATAGCTCGGTTGGTAGAGTGGCCGTGCCAGCAACTTGAGGGTTGCAGGTTCGATTCCCGCTTCTGCCATCCTGGTCACTGCCATTGTGTCCTTGGGCAAGACACTTTACCCACCTGCTCCCAGTGCCACCCACACTGCTTTAAATGTAACTTAGATATTGGCTTTCACTATGTAAAAGCGCTTTGAGTCACTAGAGAAAAGCGCTATATAAACACTTCACTTCACTAATCTTTTACCGGCCCGCCACACATTCTGCAAAAATTGTAAAATTTATATTATTGCAAACATTTTTAAAAACATAAAAAAAAAAGTGGAATGAGGTGAAATCTAATAAGAAAAAGTGGCAATAACATTGACACAAAGCTGTCATGCAGGCAGTTTTTTTGTTCCTTTTGTCTTTCTTTTCTTTTCAAAGTCAAGATAAAGGTGAAGTTCTAACACTCAGGAAGAGCTGCTTTAAAACATGCAGCTAACATCCCTCCACAGTGTTTTAGCTACTTCTAAATCACTAATCCTGGTCTCCATGGCGACAAATAAAGTAAGTTTCTTCCAAGTAACATTATCACTGGAGGACGAGGAATAGCTAAACATGCTTCACTCCACATTGTAGAAAGATACAATAGCTCACTGGCTCCACAATGTAAACAAACACCATGGGTGGATCTACACCTGACATCCACTGTAATGATACCAAGTACAGGAGCGTATCTAGTCGATACTGCTATGATTATGCCAATATATTTTGGCCTCACAACATCTTCTTACATTTGTTTGAAATGTATTTTATGTTTAAAAGTCAGTAAATATGTCCCTGGACACATGAGGACTTTGAACATGACCAATGTATGATCCTGGAACTACTTGGTATCCACATGATCCATACCTAAATGTGTGGTATCATCCAAAACTAGTATCAAGGAAGACAAAAATAAGTGATTATTACATTTTAACTGAAGTGTAGATAGAACATGTTAAAACAGAAAACAGTGCGACACCTACCCTTTACATCAGTATTTCTTAAACATATTATTATTGGTTTATTAGGTATTATATTTTATTTTATGATCCTGTAACTACTTGGTATCGAATCGATACCTAAATGTGTGGTATCATCCAAAACTAATGTCAAGTATCAAGGAAGAGAAGAATAAGTGATTATTACATTTGAACAGAAGTGTAGATAGAACATGTTAAAATAGAAAATAAGCAGATATTAACAGTAAATGAACAAGTAGAGTAATGATAAATTTTTACAGTTTGTCCCTCATAATGTGTATAAAATAGGTGTATAAATGACAGACTAATTAGGAGTCTTTGTTTGTTTACTTACTACTAAGACAAGTTGTCTAGTACAGTGGTCCCCAACCACCGGGCCGCAGAATAATTTTTTATAAATTCTTTGTTGTTTTAAATAAAAAAAAAATGTTTAATTAAATCAACATAAAAAACACAAGATACACTTACAATTAGTGCACCAACCCCCCAAAAAACCTCCCTTTTGCATGACAAAAAAAAAAGAAAACCCCCCATCCCCCACACCTACCTGGTGCGGGGTTGGTTTTTCCGGAGTTGAGCTTGGCTCCTTAGTTCCAGTGAAAGGAACTTTGAATGTTCCAGGATACCAAAACATGTTGCACAATTCCATGGGCTGGCACTTCAACTTCATATGTGAGTCAAGGCAGGTGGTCAAATACTTTTGACAATATCGTGCATAATACTAGCAGGGTTGCACAGTATACCCGCGTACTAATCAGTCATGTTCGGTACTATACCGCCTGTAAAAAGTACCGGAATTGGAATTAGGAGTTGTTTCAGATGAATGAAAAAGGAACTTTTTTTTGGAATGAATAATCCTTTGTTGTTTTCTTGCATTGACTTCATGTATTTCTTTATTTAGAATAAAGCTATGATTGGAATGTTATTTTTAACTGGAAAGTTCCGTCTTCTTTTGTTTCGTTTTGACAAATGTGTCAAAGTGTGGCTTTGCGGGCGAGAATGTGTGCCAGCACAAGAAGGTAAAGAGCGTGGGTGTGTTGCTGCGGGCCACCTACCATAAAGAAGGTAAAGAGCGTGGGTGTGTTGCTGCGGGCCACCTACCATAAAGAAGGTAAAGAGCGTGGGTGTGTTGCTGCGGGCCACCTACCATAAAGAAGGTAAAGAGCGTGGGTGTGTTGCTGCGGGCCACCTACCATAAAGAAGGTAAAGAGCGTGGGTGTGTTGCTGCGGGCCACCTACCATAAAGAAGGTAAAGAGCGTGGGTGTGTTGCTGCGGGCCACCTACCATAAAGAAGGTAAAGAGCGTGGGTGTGTTGCTGCGGGCCACCTACCATAAAGAAGGTAAAGAGCGTGGGTGTGTTGCTGCGGGCCACCTACCATAAAGAAGGTAAAGAGCGTGGGTGTGTTGCTGCGGGCCACCTACCATAAAGAAGGTAAAGAGCGTGGGTGTGTTGCTGCGGGCCACCTACCATAAAGAAGGTAAAGAGCGTGGGTGTGTTGCTGCGGGCCACCTACCATAAAGAAGGTAAAGAGCGTGGGTGTGTTGCTGCGGGCCACCTACCACAAAGAAGGTAAAGAGCGTGGGTGTGTTGCTGCGGGCCACCTACCACAAAGTGGAATATAGTCGTCCAGTTGGCGTGTGCAGAAAGAGAAGCAGCTGCGTGCACTTGATGTGTGAAAGCTGATGCTTCCCTCCTAAATCCCGACATGAGACTCGACACCATGTCTCTGCTGCAGGAGTGACAGCTGCACAAAAGCCACAAATGCTTGGATTCTTTTTTTTATTTTCTAAACCGCCCCCTTTTCCCTCCAAACACCCGATAAGCTCCAATTAGCGCCGCACCACTTGCTACCTGTTGTCCGTGCTCAGACGGGCCAACACGGAGAGTCGCTGGTGACTGTCCTTCAAGTCGCCAGATGATGTCATCGCATCATTTGCATAATTTATGGCAATGGACGCGGTAGGAGAAGTACAAAAGTCAGTTTAAAAAAAAGATCATTATGATTTAAACTGCAGATTACCTTTCTACTTTTCATTTTTTAAATGTCCTACATTGATAAAAGTATCACATTTGATCAAAAGAATGGAGGGATGTGATATCCACTAATGCAGTGTTTTTCAACCACTAGTGCAGGGGTCGGGAACCTTTTTGGCTGAGAGAGCCAAGAAGCCAAATATTTTAAAATGTATTTAAAACGCGTGCATTTTTAAGTAAGACCAACATTTCTAGAGTTTAATAGGTCTCTTATTCTTTATAAAAACATTATTATTCTGAAGCTAACTGTGGAGGGGGCGTGGCCTGCGGGCCTGCAGCGAAGCGGGGTGTGCCAGGACCGGCCTCAAAATCCGCGACAGGTGCGTAGACGGCCCACCTGGGCCTTGTTATCTAATCACCTGTCGCTCTGATATAAGCAGCAGCCAGGAGGAGAGACGGGGTTGGAGCTGGAGCCAGAGCGAGAACGAAAGAGAAAAAGACAATTGCTGGAAAGCAACTGAGAGACCTGCTGAAAAATAAAACAATATTGTAACCTTGAAGCAGGCTCTCATGTCGGCCAGCACCACACTAACCAATAATAAATAATTTACCATTAACGCAACTTCTTGGACAAAAAAAAGGATGAGAATGTTTTGTATCACATCCATCCACTTCCTACCGCTTATTCCCTTTTGGGGTCGCGGGGAGCTGCTGGCGCCTATCTCAGCTACAATCTGGCGGAAGGCGGTGTACACCCTGGACAAGTCGCCTCCTCATGTTGAACGTTATTTTTAACACTGCGATCACAAGTGGAATTATTCATTACTTATCGTGTTAAGCAGTGTCAGCTCAGATTTATCAGAGAGCCAGATGCAGTCATCAAACGAGCCACATCTGGCTCTAGAGCCATAGGTTCCCTACCCCTGTTCTAGTGTGTCGTGAGATGACCTTCTTTCACCTATTTAGTTTTAAAAACATTTTTTGCAAAGCAGTAATTATAGTCTGCAAATGATGTGTTGTTGTTGAGTGTCTGTGCTGTCTAGAGCTGGGCAGAGTAACCCTGTAATACTCTTCCATGTCAGTAGGTGGCAGCAGGTAGCTAATTGCCTTGTAGATGTCAGAAACAGCGGGAGGCAGCGTGAAGGTAAAAAAGTATCTAATGCTTAAACCAAAAACAAACACAAGGTAAGTGCCGCTAAGAAAAGGCATTGAAGCTTAGGGAAGGCTATGCAGAACAAAACTAAAACTAAACTGGCTACAAAGTCAACAAAAACAGAATGCTGGACGACAGCAAAGACTTACTGTGGAGCAAAGACAAAGTACATCCGAACATGACATGACAATCAACAATGTTCCCACAAAGAAGGATAAAAACAACTGAAATATTCTTGATTGCTAAAACAAAAGTAGATGCGGGAAATATCGCTCAAAGGAAGACATGAAACTGTCACAGGAAAACACCAAAAAAAGAGAAAAAGCCACCAAAATAGGAGCGCAAGACAAGAAGTAAAACACTACACACAGGAAAACAGCAAAAAAGTGCAAATAAGTCAGGGTGTGATGTGACAGGTGGTGACAGTACACCTACTTTGAGACAAGAGCTATAGTCATGCATGCTTGCTTATGCTTTAAAGCAGTGGTCCCCCAAACTACAGCCCGGAGCAAAAATGTTTTTTAATTTTTTATATATCTGTCTTTTCTAATCCATTTTCAACCACTTGTTACTCTCAGTCTCTCCTAGCCGCTCAGACAAATTGTCTAAAAATGCATTTTCCCAAGATGACATGATATCATATATAAATATCAAAAAGTTTGGGGACCCCAAACTTTTTACTGTCAACTGAGTTTCGTTTTTTAATCATTTCTGTTGGTGGTTTGCCTCCGCATTTTTTCAACGCAAAAAATGTGCCTCCTTTTAACGCACCTTATAGTCCAGTCTGTCTTTTGTGTGACAAAATATCAAAAATAGACCATTCATCGGCAGTGTGGCTTTTAATCCTGCGTCATGGAAAATACGGTACCCTCCATCCATCCATTTTCTACCGCTTATTCCTTAATAAATAAATCTCCATTTTTTGTCAACCATCAATGGACTTGAAAATGTTGTGTTCTTTTAATTTGAGAAGCAAATAAAGGCTCTCCTCTTCATTACAATTTGGACAGAGATCTGGTTTTCAATCGCATAATCCAGGTGTGTTCGTCCCAACTTGATGGGACTAAGGTGCTTCCATGTGGGTCTTAGGAGGCTCGTTTGGATCCCAACCATCCCAGAAATCAAAACTAATTTAGTGCACGGACACGTCCTGACTTTTAACCAGCAGCTTCAAGCCCTGCACACCCATCTTCTCCTTCACACGCGACACAACCTGTTTTGGATTCCTCTTTGGGAAAAAAAACATTGATTGCGTTACAAACGAAGTGCAGAAACGTTGGTGGTTTGGAACATCCTGTATCACAACATCAGACTTTCTACACACACTTCAATGCTGCAAGTTCAAACTGAAGGAAGCCAGGCATGGGCGACATGGTCTAAGATCTCTCCTGCATCGTCCTGCCTTAATACAGAATATTATTTGGCAAACAAACCACAAAAGATGGGCGACATGGTCTAAGATCTCTCCTGCACCGTCCTGCCTTAATACAGAATATTATTTGGCAAACAAACCACAAAAGATGGGCGACATGGTCTAAGATCTCTCCTGCACCGTCCTGCCTTAATACAGAATATTATTTGGCAAACAAACCACAAAAGATGGGCGACATGGTCTAAGATCTCTCCTGCACCGTCCTGCTTTAATACAGAAGATTATTTGGCAAACAAACCACAAAAGATGGGCGACATGGTCTAAGATCTCTCCTGCACCGTCCTGCCTTAATACAGAATATTATTTGGCAAACAAACCACAAAAGATGGGCGACATGGCCTAAGATCTCTCCTGCATCGTCCTGCCTTAATACAGAATATTATTTGGCAAACAAACCACAAAAGATGGTGACATGGTCTAAGATCTCTCCTGCATCGTCCTGCCTTAATACAGAATATTATTTGGCAAACAAACCACAAAAGATGGGCGACATGGTCTAAGATCTCTCCTGCATCGTCCTGCCTTAATACAGAATATTATTTGGCAAACAAACCACAAAAGATGGGCGACATGGCCTAAGATCTCTCCTGCATCGTCCTGCCTTAATACAGAATATTATTTGGCAAACAAACCACAAAAGATGGGCGACATGGTCTAAGATCTCTCCTGCATCGTCCTGCCTTAATACAGAATATTATTTGGCAAACAAACCACAAAAGATGGGTGACATGGTCTAAGATCTCTCCTGCATCGTCCTGCCTTAATACAGAATATTATTTGGCAAACAAACCACAAAAGATGGGCGACATGGCCTAAGATCTCTCCTGCATCGTCCTGCCTTAATACAGAATATTATTTGGCAAACAAACCACAAAAGATGGGCGACATGGTCTAAGATCTCTCCTGCACCGTCCTGCCTTAATACAGAATATTATTTGGCAAACAAACCACAAAAGATGGGCGACATGGCCTAAGATCTCTCCTGCACCGTCCTGCCTTAATACAGAATATTATTTGGCAAACAAACCACAAAAGATGGGCGACATGGTCTAAGATCTCTCCTGCATCGTCCTGCCTTAATACAGAATATTATTTGGCAAACAAACCACAAAAGATGGGCGACATGGCCTAAGATCTCTCCTGCATCGTCCTGCCTTAATACAGAATATTATTTGGCAAACAAACCACAAAAGATGGGCGACATGGTCTAAGATCTCTCCTGCATCGTCCTGCCTTAATACAGAATATTATTTGGCAAACAAACCACAAAAGATGGGCGACATGGCCTAAGATCTCTCCTGCATCGTCCTGCCTTAATACAGAATATTATTTGGCAAACAAACCACAAAAGATGGGCGACATGGCCTAAGATCTCTCCTGCATCGTCCTGCCTTAATACAGAATATTATTTGGCAAACAAACCACAAAAGATGGGCGACATGGCCTAAGATCTCTCCTGCATCGTCCTGCCTTAATACAGAATATTATTTGGCAAACAAACCACAAAAGATGGGCGACATGGTCTAAGATCTCTCCTGCATCGTCCTGCCATAATACAGAATATTATTTGGCAAACAAACCACAAAAGAATCATTTCAACAGAAGTTACACAGGCTCCTAATTTGGCTGCTGATATTGTGTCATTTCCAGTTAGGTAACACTTTACCATTATTAGTTGCTAATTAACATGCAAATTAGTAACATATTGACTTTTAATTAGTAATTATTAAGTACTCATTAATGTTTTATGGCCTTATTATACAAGCAGTACATCATTAACTAAGAGTCTTCCCTCAAAAACCTCAGAATGATTGCTTATTAGTAACTCTAACCCTTATATGTTCCCCTAGTGTCCAAATAAATCTTAATAAAGTCTTTGTTACTTAGAATACGTTCACCATAATAAACTAGTCTAGTCTAAGTCAAAAGTATTTGGCCACCTGCCTTTACTCACATATGAAGTTGAAGTGCCATCCCATGGAATTGTCCAAAATGTTTTGGTATCCTAGAGCATTCAAAGTTCCTTTCACTGGAACTAAGGGGCCAGGCCCACACCATAATTCCTCCTCCACCAAATTTCACCCTCTGTACAATGCAGTCCGAAATGTAGCGTTCTCCTGGCAACGTCCAAACCCAGACTGGTCCATCAGATTGCCAGATGGAAAAGTGTGATTCATCAGTCCAGAAAAGGCGTCTCCACTGCTCTAGAGTCCAGTGGTGATGTCCTTTACACCACTGCATCCCACGCTTTGCTTGGACTTGGTGATGTATGGCTTAGATGCAGCTGCCCAGCCATGGAAAGCCATTCCATGAAGCTATCTGCGTACTGTACGTGGGCTAATTGGAAGGTGACATACAATTTGGAGCCGTGTAGCAAGTGACTGTGCAGAAAGTCTTTGCACTTTGCTGACCTCTCTGTCAGTTTACCTGGCCTACCACTTGCTGGCTGAGTTGCTGTTGTTCCCAAACTCTTCACCTTTCTTAGAATAAAGTTGACTTTGGAATATTTAGGAGAGAGGAAATTTCACGACTGGATTTGTTGCACAGGCGGCATCCTGTGACAGTTCCACGCTGGAAATTACTGAGAGCGGCCCATTCTTTCACAAATGTTTGTAGAAACAGTCTCCATGCCTACGTGCTTGATTTGATACACCGGGCCAAGTGATTAGTGTGCACTTAAGATGTGACTTTAAGGTTTTACTACTTACGTATAAAATACTACACGGTCTAGCTCCATCCTATCTTGCTGATTGTATTGTACCATATGTCCCGGCAAGAAATCTGCGTTCAAAAGACTCCGGCTTAATAGTGATTCCTAGAGCCCAAAAAAAGTCTGCGGGCTGTAGAGCTTTTTCATTTCGGGCTCCAGTACTCTGGAATGCCCTCCCGGTAACAGTTGGAGATGCTACCTCAGTAGAAGCATTTAAGTCTCACCTTAAAACTCATCTGTATACTCTAGCCTTTAAATAGACTCCCTTTTTAGACCAGTTGATCTGCCGTTTCTTTTCTTTTTCTTCTATGTCCCACTCTCCTTTGTGGAGGGGGTCCGGTCCGATCCGGTGGCCATGTACTGCTCGCCTGTGTATCGGCTGGGGACATCTCTGCGCTGCTGATCCGCCTCCGCTTGGGATGGTTTCCTGCTGGCTCCGCTGTGAACGGGACTCTCGCTGCTGTGTTGGATCCGCTTTGGACTGGACTCTCGCGACTGTGTTGGATCCATTATGGATTGATCTTTCACAGTATCATGTTCTCATATGGTCTCATAGTCATCAGTATCATCAGTATCATCAGTATCACAGTATCATGTTCTCATAGTCATCATTGTCACCGACGTCCCACTGGGTGTGAGTTTTCCTTGCCCTTATGTGGGCCTACCGAGGATGTCGTAGTGGTTTGTGCAGCCCTTTGAGACACTAGTGATTTAGGGCTATATAAGTAAACATTGATTGATTGATTGATTAGGACACCTGGTTCTCATCATTTGGATGGCTGGCAAAACTTTTGGCAATATTGTATGTGTTTATATTGTATCTGCTGGTGTAATTTAAAAAAATAAACATCAAAATGCCAAAAAAGAGCACTAATAACCTGCTGATCTGTAATTCCAACATTGGTTCTGTGCAGTGTTGTACACAAATGACCAAAGACAGCTACAATTTTCTTCTGGATGCACATTCAACTAAAACAATGAAACTGTTGTTTCCAAATTTGCGAGGCGGCTTTACGAGACCATCTCCTGCTTTTCTTTGCTTTTGTGGAGGATTTTGCAAACGATCTTGCAATGAACGACGAAAAACCAAAAGAATGCTTGCGAGCATTAGAGGAAAAGTGTAAATGATGTTGTGATGTTAGTCTTGACATGTATGATGTCATGTCTGGGCAGGAAGTCTGCCCCCTTTTGTACGTCTGTCAGCGGGAGAGACACCTGACAGGTAAAGGGGGCGGGGGCAGAGCAGGGAGAAAACCTGCACGGCAGGTTTCTCACACACACACACACACACACACACACACACACACACACACACACACACACACACACACACACAAAGAGAGAAGCAGTGAAATGTGCTACAGACAGAGGCCATGGAGTCCCTGGTGACAGAGGACCTGAGAGCTGTCTCCACAACACAATCCTGCAGGGTCAATAAGTCCTGCTGGATCTGTGAGAAGACCGCATGGCAGACAACTCCCAACCACTTTCTTAATGCATGGCATGCATCAAACTAGTTTTCACGGAGGGCCACATCGCAGTAAAGGCTGCCTTCATCGAGCCATTAATAAAAATGATGCATGTGGGCAATAACGTGTGAAGAATAGAATAGAATGGACTTTATAGTCATTATATTTGCATATAACGAGATTAAGGACTCCAACTTAAAGTGCGGTAGTGGAAACAAATATGGGATAAAAATAAATTCCCCAAGAAGTAATAAAGATAAAAAATAAGAATTGGGGGTCGACAACATTTACAACTCAAAGCCATTTTGACCAGTTTCATAAAAGAAAACAATGGCAGCCACAAAACTCTTTTGAAATTTAAATAGAAATAACACAGCTTACAAAGTTATTTTTTGCTTTGTGTTATGTACGGTGGCAGAGGGGTTAGTGTGTCTGCCTCACAATACAAAGTTCCTGCAGTCCTGGGTTCAAATCCAGGCTCGGGATCTTTCTGTGTGGAGTTTGCATGTTCTCCCCGTGACTGCGTGGGTTCCCTCCGGGTACTCCGGCTTCCTCCCACCTCCAAAGACATGCACCTGGGGATAGGCCCCTCCCACCTCCAAAGACATGCACCTGGGGATAGGCCCCTCCCACCTCCAAAGACATGCACCTGGGGATAGGTTGATTGGCAACACTAAATGGTCCCTAGTGTGTGAATGTGTGTGTTGTCTGTCTATCTGTGTTGGCCCTGTGATGAGGTGGCGACTTGTCCAGGGTGTACCCCGCCTTCCGCCCGATTGTAGCTGAGATAGGCGCCAGCGCCCCCCCGCGACCCCGAAAGGGAATAAGCGGTAGAAAATGGATGGATGGATATGTATAAACCAGGGGTCTCAGACACACGGCCCGCACCTTAATATGATCATCTAATATTAGTGCGGCCCGCGAGTTTTATTTCAATGCCGCTTGACAACATCACACTTGCCAACCATCTCAATTTATCCGAGAGACTCCCGAGTTTCAGAGCAACCATTCTCTCGACTGTCTGCTGGTTTTCCCCCCGAACAACAAAAATAAGGGCGTGCTATGATGACAATGCGTTTAGCGACCTCTATAACTGTAACAAACACATGTTGTACGAGGTTTCTGCAGACACACATGAGCGACTGCAAGGTTTGCTCAACAGCCATACAGGTTACACTGAGGGTTGTGATATAAACAACTTTAACACTCTTACTAATAATATGCACCGCACTGTAAAACCACACCAAACAAGAATGACAAACACATTTCGGGAGAACATCCTCACTGTAACACAACATAAACACAACATAAAAACATACCCAGAATCCCATGTATCCCGAACTCTTCCGGGCTACTTTATACTCCCCCCGCTACAACCAAACCCCGCTCCCCTAACCCGCCCACCTCAACTGACGCACAGAGAGGGGGAGCAGTCGTACAAGGAAGTCTTTTACATTTAGAACATAATCATAATGTAACCCTTTTAATGCGCCTTATAACCCGGTGCGCTTTATATATGAAAATAGACCTGACTAGACTATCGGCAGTGCGCCTTATAATGCGGTGCGCCCTATGGTCCTAAAATAGGGTAACTATGTATATTTGTCTCGGTTTTGTAGCCTGTTGCCATTTTTACTAGGTTGAAAAGAAGTGGATGCAGAGCCATGAATCAAAGCATTCCATTTTGCAACAGAGATGTCATGTGTGCAGCTGTGCTCCTTCTCAAGCCTCGGCCGGCATTACAAGGGCTAAAAGGCTAGACATCCCTCCACTTGGCCGGCATTACAAGGGCTAAAAGGCTAGACATCCCTCCACTTGGCCGGCATTACAAGGGCTAAAAGACTAGACATCCCGGCACTTGGCCGGCATTACAAGGGCTAAAAGACGAGACATCCCTCCACTTGGCCGGCATTACAAGTGCTAAAAGACTAAACATCCCTCCACTTGGCCGGCATTACAAAGGCTAAAAGGCTAAACATCCCTCCACTTGGCCGGTATTACAAGTGCTAAAAGGCTAGACATCCCTCCACTTGGCCGGCATTACAAGGGCTAAAAGACTAGACATCCCTCCACTTGGCCAGCATTACAAGGGCTAAAAGACGAGACATCCCTCCACTTGGCCGGCATTACAAGGGTTAAAAGACGAGACATCCCTCCACTTGGCCGGCATTACAAGGGCTAAAAGGCTAGACATCCCTCCACTTGGCCGGCATTACAAGGGCTAAAAGACTAGACATCCCTCCACTTGGCCGGCATTACAAGAGCTAAAAGACTAGACATCCCTCCACTTGGCCGGCATTACAAGGGTTAAAAGACGAGACATCCCTCCACTTGGCCGGCATTACAAGGGCTAAAAGGCTAGACATCCCTCCACTTGGCCGGCATTACAAGGGCTAAAAGACTAGACATCCCTCCACTTGGCCGGCATTACAAGGGCTAAAAGGCTAAACATCCCTCCACTTGGCCGGCATTACAAGGGCTAAAAGACTAGACATCCCTCCACTTGGCCGGCATTACAAGGGCTAAAAGGCTAAACATCCCTCCACTTGGCCGGCATTACAAGGGCTAAAAGACTAGACATCCCTCCACTTGGCCGGCATTACAAGGGCTAAAAGACTAGACATCCCTCCACTTGGCCGGCATTACAAGAGCTAAAAGACTAGACATCCCTCCACTTGGCCGGCATTACAAGGGCTAAAAGACTAGACATCCCTCCACTTGGCCGGCATTACAAGAGCTAAAAGACTAGACATCCCTCCACTTGGCCGGCATTACAAGGGCTAAAAGACTAGACATCCCTCCACTTGGCCGGCATTACAAGAGCTAAAAGACTAGACATCCCTCCACTTGGCCGGCATTACAAGGGCTAAAAGGCTAGACATCTCTCCACTTGGCCGGCATTACAAGGGCTAAAAGGCTAGACATCTCTCCACTTGGCCGGCATTACAAGGGCTAAAAGACTAGACATCCCTCCACTTGGCCGGCATTACAAGAGCTAAAAGACTAGACATCCCTCCACTTGGCCGGCATTACAAGGGCTAAAAGACTAGACATCCCTCCACTTGGCCGGCATTACAAGAGCTAAAAGACTAGACATCCCTCCACTTGGCCGGCATTACAAGGGCTAAAAGACTAGACATCCCTCCACTTGGCCGGCATTACAAGAGCTAAAAGACTAGACATCCCTCCACTTGGCCGGCATTACAAGGGCTAAAAGACTAGACATCCCTCCACTTGGCCGGCATTACAAGGGCTAAAAGACTAGACATCCCTCCACTTGGCCGGCATTACAAGGGCTAAAAGACTAGACATCCCTCCACTTGGCCGGCATTACAAGAGCTAAAAGACTAGAAATCCCTCCACTTGGCCGGCATTACAAGGGCTAAAAGGCTAGACATCTCTCCACTTGGCCGGCATTACAAGGGCTAAAAGACTAGACATCCCTCCACTTGGCCGGCATTACAAGGGCTAAAAGACTAGACATCCCTCCACTTGGCCGGCATTACAAGGGCTAAAAGACCAGACATCCCTCCACTTGGCCAGCATTACAAGGGCTAAAAGGCTAAACACCCCTCCACTTGGCCGGCATTACAAGGGCTAAAAGGCTAAACACCCCTCCACTTGGCCGGCATTACAAGGGCTAAAAGGCTAAACACCCCTCCACTTGGCCGGCATTACAAGGGCTAAAAGGCTAAACACCCCTCCACTTGGCCGGCATTACAAGGGCTAAAAGGCTAGACATCCCTCCACTTGGCCGGCATTACAAGGGCTAAAAGGCTAAACACCCCTCCACTTGGCCGGCATTACAAGGGCTAAAAGGCTAAACACCCCTCCACTTGGCCGGCATTACAAGGGTTAAAAGGCTAGACATCCCTCCACTTGGCCGGCATTACAAGGGCTAAAAGGCTAAACACCCCTCCACTTGGCCGGCATTACAAGGGCTAAAAGGCTAAACACCCCTCCACTTGGCCGGCATTACAAGGGCTAAAAGGCTAAACACCCCTCCACTTGGCCGGCATTACAAGGGCTAAAAGGCTAAACACCCCTCCACTTGGCCGGCATTACAAGGGCTAAAAGGCTAGACATCCCTCCACTTGGCCGGCATTACAAGGGCTAAAAGGCTAAACACCCCTCCACTTGGCCGGCATTACAAGGGCTAAAAGGCTAAACACCCCTCCACTTGGCCGGCATTACAAGGGTTAAAAGGCTAGACATCCCTCCACTTGGCCGGCATTACAAGGGCTAAAAGGCTAAACACCCCTCCACTTGGCCGGCATTACAAGGGCTAAAAGGCTAAACACCCCTCCACTTGGCCGGCATTACAAGGGCTAAAAGGCTAGACATCCCTCCACTTGGCCGGCATTACAAGGGCTAAAAGGCTAGACATCCCTCCACTTGGCCGGCAGCTGTACTTCCTCCCGGCCTCCACATACATCACACACACCAGCGAGCGGCCTCCATGACGGAGTCTATTGTTCCCCGTTCCTGCTGGAGGAAACACTATTCCCGCCAGGCTATGTTGCAGCTGTGCACTTGCATTCAGACATCACCTGCACACCTATACGTGCATGGGTGTACACCTGTGCTGCACACCTATACGTGCACGGATGTACACCTGTGCTGCACACCTATACGTGCATGGATGTACACCTGTGCTGCACACCTATACGTGCACGGATGTGCAGCTTCCTGCCATTGTGTCCACATGCTTGTCGCATGTAGAAGCAACAAGACTTGCAGCAGGCCGATGGAAGGAAGCCCGCAGATGTTACTTAAAAACATCTTCCCTTTGGTCGCAAAACATCTTTTCAAATATGGCTGACTTGACAGATGTCTCCTTTTAAAAAGCAGCATATTTCCCACGTGTGACTAAAGAAGCAAATGCCTTGTGAGGTCAAAGGTTATCCAGGTGCATTTCACAGCAGTCCACCTGCTGGTGTGCAGGACATTGGATACATGGCGAGGTTACAATGCCAACATACAAGTTGACGGCCACAAATAATACCTCCTTACCTACTTTATCTTACTTGTTGACAATATTATGTTGTTTTATGTGCAAAAATAGACTTTTTCTATGCAGATTTACATTTCGAGTGGAACTGGGGGATTCTGGGGGTAAAAAAAGGCCACAATTGGACACTCTGAAGCAGGCCTGGGCAATTATTTTTCCTCAGGGGCCAAATTTAGAGAAAAAACATGTGTCTATTTTTAGGAAGACTAACACTGAGCTCACAATAATGTCTGATTGAAAGCTGAAAACATTATGACAGACTGCCTTCAAAAACAACATTTTATAGATTTTTTACTGAATGAGACATCAAGAAAGTTACAATATTAAGTATGAAGGATAAAAGACTGAATATTGACAACATATGAACATCACACCCCCTCTCCATCCACATTGTTTACAATCAAGCCAAACACAACAAAAATGTAACAAACACAGCAAAATATTGAACATGAAGGGTAAGAACAAAAAACACCTACAACCATAGTAACTCATTACATGACCATAGTAACTAATTACATGGCAATAGTAACTAATTACATGACCATAGTAACTCATTACATGACCATAGTAACTAGTTAGATGACCATAGTAACTAATTACATGACCATAGTAACTCATTACATGACCATAGTAACTAATTACATGGCAATAGTAACTAATTACATGACCATAGTAACTCATTACATGACCATAGTAACTAGTTAGATGACCATAGTAACTAATTACATGACCATAGTAACTCATTACATGACCATAGTAACTCATTACATGACCATAGTAACTCATTACATGACCATAGTAACTCATTAGATGACCATAGTAACTAATTACATGGCAATAGTAACTAATTACATGACCATAGTAACTCATTACATGACCATAGTAACTAGTTAGATGACCATAGTAACTAATTACATGACCATAGTAACTCATTACATGACCATAGTAACTCATTACATGACCATAGTAACTCATTACATGACCATAGTAACTCATTAGATGACCATAGTAACTAATTACATGGCAATAGTAACTCATTACATGACCATAGTAACTAATTAGATGACCATAGTAACTCATTACATGACCATAGTAACTCATTACATGACCATAGTAACTCATTACATGACCATAGTAACTCATTACATGACCATAGTAACTAATTAGATGACCATAGTAACTCATTACATGACCATAGTAACTCATTACATGACCATAGTAACTAATTAGATGACCATAGTAACTCATTACATGACCATAGTAACTCATTACATGACCATAGTAACTCATTACATGACCATAGTAACTCATTACATGACCATAGTAACTCATTACATGACCATAGTAACTCATTACATGACCATAGTAACTCATTAGATGACCATAGTAACTAATTACATGGCAATAGTAACTCATTACATGACCATAGTAACTAATTAGATGACCATGGTAACTCATTACATGACCATAGTAACTCATTACATGAGCACAGTAACTCATTACATGACCATAGTAACTCATTACATGACCATAGTAACTAATTAGATGACCATAGTAACTCATTACATGACCATAGTAACTCATTACATGACCATAGTAACTCATTACATGACCATAGTAACTCATTACATGACCATAGTAACTAATTAGATGACCATAGTAACTCATTACATGACCATTGTAACTCATTACATGACCATAGTAACTAATTAGATGACCATAGTAACTCATTACATGACCATAGTAACTCATTACATGACCATAGTAACTCATTACATGACCATAGTAACTCATTACATGACCATAGTAACTCATTACATGACCATAGTAACTCATTACATGACCATAGTAACTCATTACATGACCATAGTAACTCATTACATGACCATAGTAACTCATTAGATGACCATAGTAACTAATTACATGGCAATAGTAACTCATTACATGACCATAGTAACTCATTACATGACCATAGTAACTCATTACATGACCATAGTAACTCATTACATGACCATAGTAACTCATTAGATGACCATAGTAACTAATTACATGGCAATAGTAACTCATTACATGACCATAGTAACTAATTAGATGACCATGGTAACTCATTACATGACCATAGTAACTCATTACATGACCATAGTAACTAAATAGATGACCATTGTAACTAATTGCATCACCGTAGTAACTAATTAAATGACCAAAATAACTAATCACCAAAAATGATTCCCGGGCGTGGCCACCGCTGCTGCCCACTGCTCCCCTCACCTCCCAGGGGGTGATCAAGGGTGATGGGTCAAATGTAGAGAATAATTTCGCCACACCTAGTGTGTGTGTGACAATCATTGGTACTTTAACTTTAATTAGATGACCATAGTAACTAATTGCATTACCATAGTAACTAGTTAGATAACCATAGTAACTAATTAAATGACCATTGTAACTCATTACATGACCATAGTGACTAAATAGATGACCATAATAACTAGTTAGATAACCATAGTAACTAATTAAATGACCATAGTAACTCATTAGATGACAAAAGTAACCAATTTGAGGACCATAATAACTAATTAGATGACTATAGTAACTCATTAGATGACCATAGTAACTAATTACCTGACCATAGTAACTAATTAGATTACTTAGTAACTAATTAGATTACTTAGTAACTAATTACCTGACCATAGTAACTAATTACATGAGAATTGTAACTACTTAGATGGCCACAGTAACTAATTAGATGAGCATAGTAACTAATTAGATTAGATATGTTTGTACTGAATTGTATAACAACAATTTAAGACCATTAATAATTTGAAGCACAGTTGTATGCAAGATTGTATAAGCAGGGGCGTCCCCTCTCCATCGGTTTAGGGGTCCTCGGCCGTGAAAATGTTAGTCATTCTTTCTGCCAGTTGTAGCTCCTCCCCTTCTTTAGGCAACAAACGGCGCCTGCTGGTGGCAGAAAGTACTGCACGCCATGTTGTTCCCGTCTCCTTGCAGTTGATACAAGCCTGAGGGGGCTGACAGACGCTCGGGGACGTCTCTCACCGCAATGGAATGGTTTGACCCCGCTGGACAATGCTCTGTGTTGATAGCCGAGTCCTCAGACTGGGCGTCAGTGGAATGTCCTCCTTGGCTGTGCGAAAGGAGCCCCTTTTGTCCCGAGAGTCAGCCCGAGCGAGCACTTTCTACGTGGACTGCGAGCAATGTTTCAAGTCTGTTTATCAGGCAAAGAAATGTGCAGACAGCCACGGAGGTGAGGAGCTGGGGGAGCACTAATTGTGTGCTGCCTTAATGACCTTGGAAGCTGTTTGCTACAACGCCTCAAGGGCACGGAGGGGTTTGGTTTCCTTGTACGAGTTCAAGCTATTTGTAATCCTCTTTCAATCATCAATCAATGTTTACTTATATAGCCCTAAATCACTAGTGTCTCAAAGGGCTGCTCTTTGGCCTTTTTCTCTGGAAGTGAACCTTTCCAGGTGTTGTTGGGACTCATAGTCTAGTTTGCTGGCGGATTTCATCTTCAGCAAATGCTTGTCACATGTTAAGTGTGGTTAGAGTGTCCGCAGGTTGTGAGTTCAAACCCCGGCTGAGTCATACCAAAAACTATAAGAAAGGAAGCCATTACCTCCATGCTTGACACTCAGCATCAAGGCTTGAAATTGGGGGTTAAATCACCAAAATGATTCCTGGGCGTGGCCACCGCTGCTGCTCACTGCTCCCCTCATAGGTTGTGAGTTCAAACCCGCGGCTGAGTCATACCAAAGCCAATAAAAATGTAAGCCATTACCTCCCTGCTTGGAACTCAGCGTCAAGTCTTGGAATTGGGGGTTAAATCACCAAAAGGATTCCCGGGCGTGGCCACCACTGCTGCTCACTGATCCCCTCGCAGGTCGTGAGTTCAAACCCCGGCCGAGTCATACCAAAGACTATAAAAATGGAAGCCATTACCTCCCTGCTTGGCACTCAGCATCAAGGCTTGGAATTGGGGGTTAAATCCCCAAAATGATTCCCGGGCGCGGCCACCGCTGCTGCTCACTGCTCCCCTCACTTCCCAGGGGTGATCAAGGGTGATGGGTCAAATGCAGAGAATAATTTCGTGTGTGTGACAATCATTGGCACTTGTAACTTTTTTTTTTTCTTACTGAACCACTTCTGACTTTTAGACTTACTGATCCCAAGCAGTCCTCCAGGCGATGTCGTGCATTGCCAGCTACTTTTTGTCCCCATACCGATGTAGGTAGAAAAGCGCCATACAAGTATAACCCATTTACCATTTACCCTTTCCTTGGTGCGTGTGTGCAGGTGACCCACATCGCGCTCCTGAGATGTGACGCTGGGAACGGCCTCTTCCTGCACCTTCCTCCAGGGCGGCGTCTACGGTCTCGAATGAATCTTTGCCGCCAAGCCGCCGTGATCCGCCAGCCCGCCGCCATGAGGAGCAAATACTCGCAGTACTACAACCGGACTCTGATCCCGTACTACTACGAGCTGGCCAAGAACATGACCATGGAGCAGCTGGACAAGCGCAACAAGGACAAGAAGGGTCTGAGCGACCCCAGCGTGGTCATCGTGGTTCTGTGCGTGGTCATCATCCTGGAGAACCTGCTGGTGCTGGCGGCCGTCTGCCGCAACAAGAAGTTCCACTCCGCCATGTTCTTCTTCATCGGCAACCTGGCCTTCTCCGACCTGCTGGCGGGCTCGGCGTACATCGCCAACATCTTCCTGTCGGGCTCCAGGACCTTCGACCTGGTGCCGGTGCAGTGGTTCATCCGGGAGGGCACGGCCTTCATCGCCCTGGCGGCGTCCGTCTTCAGCCTGCTGGCCATCGCCATCGAGCGCTACATCGCCATCACCAAGGTGAAGGTGTACGGCTCCACCAAGACGTGCCGCATGTTCCTGCTCATCGGCGCCTGCTGGGCCACGTCCATCCTGCTCGGGGGGCTGCCCATCATGGGCTGGAACTGCATCGGCAACCTCCCCGAGTGCTCGGCCGTGCTGCCGCTCTACTCCAAGAAGTACATCCTCTTCGTGGTGACCATCTTCAGCCTCATCCTGCTCTCCATCGTCATCCTCTACGTCAAGATCTACCTGATCGTGCGCTCCAGCCACCAGGAGGCCACCAACTCCCCCACCTACGCCCTCCTGAAGACCGTCACCATCGTGCTGGGCGTCTTCATCATGTGCTGGCTGCCCGCCTTCACCATCCTCCTCCTGGACTCCTTCTGCCGCATTCAGCTGTGCCCCGTCCTCTCCAAGGCCGACATCTTCTTCGGCTTCGCCACGCTCAACTCGGCGCTCAACCCGGTCATCTACACGCTGCGCAGCAAGGACATGAGGAAGGAGTTCCTGCGCGTGCTCTGCTGCTGGGGGGTGCTGCGGAGCGGGCGGCCCGCCGATCGCTGCCTGGTGCCGCTCAAGAGCTCCAGCTCTATGGAGCACAAACACGAACACCAGAACATGCCCATCATGCAGGACTGCACCACCTGCGTGTGACGGGTACAGGACCACACCCATCACGCAGGACTGCACCACCTGCGTGTGACGGGTACAGGACCACACCCATCATGCAGGACTGTACTACCTGCGTGTGACGGGTACTGGACCACACCCATCATGCAGGACTGCACCGCCTGCGTGTGACGGGTACCGGACCACGCCCATTGGTCAGGACTGCACCACCCGCGTGTGACAGGTACCGGACCACACCCATCATGCAGGACTGTACTACCTGCATGTGACAGGTACCGGACCACACCCATCATGCAGGACTGTACTACCTGCATGTGACGGGTACCGGACCACACCCATCATGCAGGACTGTACCACCTGCGTGTGACGAGTACCGGACCACACCCATCATGCAGGACTGTACCACCTGCGTGTGACGAGTACCGGACCACACCCATCATGCAGGACTGTACTACCTGCATGTGACGGGTACCGGACCACACCCATCATGCAGGACTGTACTACCTGCGTGTGACGGGTACCGGACCACACCCATCATGCAGGACTGTACCACCTGTGTGTGGCGGGTACTGGACCACACCCATCATGCAGGACTGTACCACCTGCGTGTGACGGGTACCGGACCACACCCATCATGCAGGACTGTACCACCTGCATGTGACGGGCTCAGGACCACGCCCATTGTGTGAAGGGTATCACCCACAATCAAATGTCAGCCATATTGGGGTGTGTCACCACTTTTCCAATCACCATGGCTGTCAGAAATGTGAAATATTTCATGGGTACTCTGATGGAGTCATTTTCATGTGTGCTTCCCCTCCCCCGCTATTAGAAGCCAAAAAAAAAATGCTTCACATCACACTCCCGAGTGTGTGTGCAATGCCACGCCATCATTGTTGCACTTTGTGGATTTTAACACCAAAAAAACCCAACAACTTCCACTAATAGCCTGCAAGATTGCAGCATCAGAGCCAGGACGGTAATATTTGTTGCTGCCTTTCCCACAGAACACGAGGACTTTCATTTTTTCACAGCACTACTGTCAACACGACGGTGTGTGTCAAACAAGAGTTGCCATCAGTCGCCTGTCCCCTTTCACACAGGTCGTGTCCCATCTCTGTTTCGGCTCAGGTACCACCTTTAAAGACGGAAAATTCCAGGGTTGACTAGAAATAAAATAGGAAGTGTAAGAGCCTGCAAAACTGCAGCGTCAGAACCGGCATTTTCACCTGTGCCTTTTACACAGAACATAAGAACTTACATTTTTTTGACAGCACTATTTTCAGCACAACGGTTTGTGTAAAACGAGGGACGGGTGATAAACTCCACTCGCCTGTCCCAGTCATGGCCAAATACCCTTTCACACAAGTCATGTCCCGTCTCTGTTTCGGCTCAGGTACTACCCTTTAAAAGACAGAGCCTGAAAAATTACAGTATCAGAACCGGAACTATAAAACTCTTGTCATCTGTGCCTTTCACACAGAATTCACTATATTTGGTTATTTTGTCTTTGTGTGCATCTTAGACTCAGATAATTCGATCATTCTTGTGGAACGACAACAGTTGCTTTCAACGAAGTTTGGGCTGTTAAATACCCTTTTACACAGGTGGTGTCTTGCCTGTTTTTCGGCTATGATACTACTCTCAAAGGCGGAAAGTTCCCAAGTTGACTTTAGGCAAAAAAGGACCACAAGAACAGTAATATTTATCCGTGCCTTTTACATGGAACCAATCAACACACGTTATTGACACATTTGTGTGCGCTTTCACACAGCAACACGGCAACAATCTAAAAAATTACAGTATTCATTCTTGTAGAATGCCAATAATTGCTTTGAAAACAACAATTCTTGTCATAAACTCACTCGCCTGTCCCAGTCAACGGTAATATTTTCTGTGCCTTTCCCACAGAATGCAAGAACTTGATTTTTTTTAACATCGGTACTTTCAACACAACAGTATGTGTGAAACAAGAGTCGGGTGATAAACTCCACCCGCCTGTCCCATTCATCATCGAATACCCTTTCACACAGGCCGTGTCCCAGCTCTGTTTCGGCTCAAAAGCTTAATGACCTTAAAGACGAAAAATTCTAGGGTTGATTAGAAGAAAAATATGAAGTATAAGAGCCTGCAAAATTGCAGCGTTTGAACTGGAATTATAAAACTCTTTCCACCTGTGCCTTTCACACAGGACAAAAGCTCTTGAATTTTTGACAGCACTACGTTCAACGGTGTGTGTAAAATGAGAGTCGGGTGATGAACTCCTGACTATAAAAACAATAAGAATTGTACAGTAAGAGCCTGCAAAATTGCAGCTTCAGAGCAACAAGAACAGTATTATTTATTTGTGCCTTTTACACAGAACCAATCAACACGCGTTATTGCCGCAATTGTGGCCGCTTTCAGACAGCAACAAGGCGGGATAGTCACAGATGTCCTACTTCAGTTTTGGCGGTTATACTACATCCAAAAGTGGAAAAAAACATAGAAAAAATGTGTGAAAGGGTCTTTGAATCAGGGGATATTGCCGCAATTGTGGCCACTTTCAAACAGAAACAAGGCGGGAGATTCACAATGTCCGATTTCAGTTTTGCTGGTGATATTATATCCAAAAGTGGAAAAAAACATAGAAAAAATGTGTGAAAGGGTCTTTGAATCAGGGGATATTGCCGCAATTGTGGCCACTTTCAAACAGAAACAAGGCGGGAGAGTCACAATGTCCGATTTCAGTTTTGCTGGTGATATTATATCCAAAAGTGGAAAATTGACAAGGTAAATTTTGAAAAAATGTCGAAAAGTGCTTTTAATCAGGATATGGGGAGCAATTGTGGCCACTTTCAAACAGAAACAAGGCGGGAGAAGAGAGTGTCAGGCATCACAGATGTCCTGCTTCTGTTTTGGCGTGAAACTACTCAAAAAGTGGAAAATTGCAGAGCTAAACTTAAAAAAACTTGTGTGAAAGGGGCTTATAATCGGGATATTGCCGCAATTGTGGCCACTTTCAAACAGAAACAAGGCAGGAGATTCACAGATGTCCTACTTCAGTTTTGGCGGTAATACTACATCCAAAAGTGAAAAAAAATTTTGAAAAAAATGTGTGAAAGGGGCTTTGAATCGAGATATTGCCGAAATTGTGGCCACTTTCAGATTGAAACAAGGCGGGAGAGTCACAGATGTCCTACTTCAGTTTTGGCGGTAATACTACATCCAAAAGTTGTAAAAAACATAGAAAAAATGGTGTGAAAGGAGCTTTGAATCGGGATATTGCCGCAATTGTGGCTGTTTTTAGACAGAAACAAGGTGGGAGAAGAGAGTGTCAGGCGTCACAGATGTCCTACTTCAGTTTTGGCGGTGATAATGCATCTAAAAGTGGAAAAAAACCTAGGAAAAATGTGTGAAAGGGTCTTTGAATCAGGATATTGTCGCAATTGTGACCACTTTCAAACAGAAACAAGGCGGGAGAAGGGAGTGTCAGGCGTCACAGATGTGCTACTTCAGTTCTGGCGGTAATACTACATCCCAAAGTAGAAAAGAAATTGGAAAAAATTGTGTGAAAGGGGCTTTGAATCGGGATATCGCTGCAATTGTGGCCGCTTTTAGACAGAAACAAGGCGGGAGAAGAGAGTGTCAGGCGTCACAGATGTCCTACTTCAGTTTTGGCGGTGATAATGCATCTAAAAGTGGAAAAAAACCTAGGAAAAAATGTGTGAAAGGGGCTTTGAATCAGGATATTGTCGCAATTGTGACCACTTTCAAACAGAAACAAGGCGGGAGAAGAGAGTGTCAGGCGTCACAGATGTCCTGCTTCTGTTTTGGCGTGAAACTACTCAAAAAGTGGAAAATTGCAGAGCTAAACTTAAAAAAACTTGTGTGAAAGGGGCTTAGAATCGGGATATTGTCGCAATTGTGGCCACTTTCAAACAGAAACAAGGCAGGAGATTCACAGATGTCCTACTTCAGTTTTGGCGGTAATACTACATCCAAAAGTGAAAAAAAAAATTTGAAAAAAATGTGTGAAAGGGGCTTTGAATCGAGATATTGCCGAAATTGTGGCCACTTTCAGATTGAAACAAGGCGGGAGAGTCACAGATATCTTACTTCAGTTTTCGCGGTAATACTACATCCAAAAGTTGTAAAAAACATAGAAAAAATGGTGTGAAAGGAGCTTTGAATCGGGATATTGCCGCAATTGTGGCTGTTTTTAGACAAAAACAAGGTGGGAGAAGAGAGTGTCAGGCGTCACAGATATCCTACTTCAGTTTTGGCGGTGATAATGCATCTAAAAGTGGAAAAAACCTAGGAAAAAATGTGTGAAAGGGGCTTTGAATCAGGATATTGTCGCAATTGTGGCCGCTTTTAGACAGAAATAAGGCGGGAGAAGACTGTGTCAGGTGTCACAGATGTCCTACTTCAGTTTTGGTGGTGATACTACATCCAAAAGTTGTAAAAAGCGTAGAAAAAAATGTGTGAAAGGGGCTTTGAATCGAGATATTGTCGCATTTGTAGCCCCTTTCAAACAGAAACAAGGCGGGAGAGTCACAAACATCTTACTTCAGTTTTGGCGGTGATACTTTTGTGGTTTTCATCACTGGTGCTGTTCCGGCTCAGGTGTGACCTACAAAGACAGAACATTGCCAGGTCAACGCCATTAAAAAGGGTGGAAAATGTCCTGATTCTAACAATATAATACTATCATAAGCAGCGTGCATGGACTAGTCAGAGGAAAAACTTCATATTCCAGATATAACCTTCCCTCCACTTCCTGAGAGTAACCACATCATCTTGTAGTTAAGCGTCTATGACATCATCCTTTAGTTAAGCGTCTATGACATCATCTTGTAGTTAAGCGTCTATGACATCATCCTTTAGTTAAGCGTCTATGACATCATCTTGTAGTTAAGCGTCTATGACATCATCCTTTAGTTAAGCGTCTATGACATCATCTTGTAGTTAAGCGTCTATGACATCATCTTGTAGTTAAGCGTCTATGACATCATCTTGTAGTTAAGCGTCTATGACATCATCTTGTAGTTAAGCGTCTATGACATCATCTTGTAGTTAAGCGTCTATGACATCATCTTGTAGTTAAGCGTCTATGACAGGAGTGTCCAAAGTGCGGCCCGGGGGTCATTTTTTAACGGCCCCGCGGCACATTTTAAAAATACTATTGAAAAAAATAAAAAGTGGTATAAAAGAGCAAAGAGGTGAAATGTAAGAAGAACATGTTGCAATGTTTACTCGAACAACACAAAGCTGCCATGCAGGCTGTTTCTTTCTTTACAAAAAATGTTTTTGAAAAAAAAAATCAATTATGAATTATTGACCAATTCAAGGCTCCAATTACGTCACATTAAATATTCCACTTTGAGATATTTTTGGGGGGCAAATGTTGCATATTTTGTGTTTGCCATATAAAAAACTGAGCAGTTTTTTTTTTTTTTTTAGAAGGGCCTAAAACGGACAAACAAAAAACATAAACTACAATAAAACTTATAATTGACGGATAAATCTGAAGTTGATCTCGAGACCATTGTGTTAAAAGTAAACAGTAAAAAACTAAGTATTATTTATTTTCTAACACTTTAATGATCCTTTTGGATCAGTGTGTTTTGTTTTTAAGTGTCATTGCACAAAAAATAATAGTGACTTAAAATCAATGTTGTTATGATTTGTTGACATTTTTCCAGCTCCAATTATTATATAATCTCAAACATTCTACTTAAAAATTTTATTGGGTGAAAATATTGCATATTTTGTGTTTTTTTTTCATAAAAAAACATGGTTTTCTTTGACAAAAATTGAATACAACTTAAATCTTTAAAAACTTCATATTGACAGATAGACTTAATGTTGATCTAGAGATTTAAAACTTGAATAATAATAAAAATAATAATACTGAATAATGACACATTTCTAACATTTTATTTTTACCAAAATCCAGCCTGAGTGGAGGCCTGAATGTATATTTTTTATACATGTATTGATTTTTAAAATAAATGGCCCCCGCTTGCTTTGATTATTTAGTGTGCGGCCCTCAGTGGAAAAAGTTTGGACACCCCTGGTCTATGATGTACCCCAGCACATTAATCCTCCCTCCATGACGTCTCTCCCGTGAGTTGGGCTGAATGTACGCAGGGTGATGAAGAAGTTTGGTGGTGGACAGTATTCGCCATCTTAGTCTGGAATGATGTTGGGGGGAGCAGTGAGCAGCGAGTGGGGTGAAGAGGGCAGCTCGCTGTGAAGAAGGAGAAGCGCCACATCCTGCTTTCATTCGGTCTGATGAGCACGGCTGGTAAAAGCTGCTTTCAAAGAGTGAGGGGGGAGCCTTTTTTTAGCAGGTCAGCGTCGTCCTCTACCACTTCCTTCTACCGCAGGAAGTTGTTTTATTTCTCTTCCTGTTCTTTAAAGTGACACCCCCATTCTTCCTGTTTATCAACATTTTTTTACACAGCCGTGGAGAAATGGTGAAAAGCACTTTGGCAGCTTCAGTGACGTCGTCTTTGTCCCATTGAGAGGCCTTTTTGTGCCCCAATTATTATGAGCATGTATGTAAGTATGTACAGTGTATGTATGATGACATGTATGTACAGTCTATGTATCATGACATGTATGTACAGTCTATGTATGATGACATGTATGTACAGTGTATGTATGATGATATGTATGTACAGTGTATGTATGATGACATGTATGTACAGTCTATGTATGTATGATGTGTATGTATGTACAGTCTATGATGATGACATGTATGTACAGTGTATGATGATGATGTGCAATAGCCTGGTGTGTCCAGCCAGTGACACGCTGCCTGTGTTCATTCGGTACAATCTGAAACACTAATGTAGGTACCTTTTCTTTATTGCATTCCTATTTTTTTCTACAAAATAAATGAAATACTGAAAGGTTCCTGTGTTGGTGTTTTTAAGCGATTTTAAATACAAAAGCCAAAAGCAGTGAAGTTGTCACCTTGCGTAAATGCTAAATAAAAAGAGAATACAACAAATCCTTTTCAACTTAAATTCAACTGAATAGACTGCAAAGACAAGATATTTAACGTTCAAACTGAGAAACTTTGGTATTTTCTGCAAATATTAGCTCATTTGGAATTTGATGGCTGCAACATGTTTCAAAAAAGCTGGCATAAGTGGCAAAAAAAAAGAGTGAGAAAGTTGAGGAATGCTCATCAAGGACTTATGTGGAACATGCCACAGGTGAACAGGCTAATTGGGAACAGGTGGGTGCCATGATTGGCTATAAAAGCAGCTTCCATGAAATGCTCACTCATTCACAAACAAGGACGGGGTGAGGGTCCCCACTTTGTCAACAAATGCCTGAGCAAATTGTTTAAGAACAACATTTCACGAGCAGCTATTGCAAGGAAATGAGGGATTTCGCCATCTATGTTCTGTAATATCATCAAAAGGTTCAGACAATCTGGAGAAATCACTGCACGTAAGCCATGATATTACGCACCTTGGATTCCTCAGGCACTACTGCATTAAAAAGCCACATCAAAGTGTAAAGGAGATCACCACATGGGCTCAGGAACACTTCAGAAAACCACTGTCAGTAACTACAGTTGGTCGCTACATCTGTAAGTGCAATTAAAACTCGGCAAAGCCAAAACTATTTATCAACAACACCCAGAAATGCCGCTGGGCCCGAGCTCATCTAAGATGGACTGATGTGAAGTGGAAAAGTGTTCTGTGGTCTGACGAGTCCACATTTCAAATTGTTTTTGGAAACTGTGGACCAAAGAGGAAAAGAACCATGGGGACTGTTCTAGGGTGAAAGTGTTGTAGTCAGCATGTGTGATGGTATGGGGGTGTATTAGTGATTGTTGTAGGGTGAAAGTGTTCTAGGCAGCATGTGTGATGGTATGGGGGTGTATTAGTGATTGTTGTAGGGTGAAAGTGTTCTAGTCAGCATGTGTGATGGTATGGGGGTGTATTAGTGATTGTTGTAGGGTGAAAGTGTTCTAGGCAGCATGTGTGATGGTATGGGGGTGTATTAGTGATTGTTGTAGGGTGAAAGTGTTCTAGTCAGCATGTGTGATGGTATGGGGGTGTATTAGTGATTGTTGTAGGGTGAAAGTGTTCTAGGCAGCATGTGTGATGGTATGGGGGTGTATTAGTGATTGTTGTAGGGTGAAAGTGTTCTAGGCAGCATGTGTGATGGTATGGGGGTGTATTAGTGATTGTTGTAGGGTGAAAGTGTTCTAGTCAGCATGTGTGATGGTATGGGGGTGTATTAGTGGCCAAGGCATGGCTAACTTACACATCTGTGAAGGCACCATTAATGCTGAAAGGTACATACAGCTTGTGCAGCAACATATGTTGTCATCCAAGCAACGTTATCATGGACGCCCCTGCTTATTTCAGCAAGACAATGCCAAGCCAGGTGTTACAACAGTGTGGCTTCATAGTAAAAGAGTGCAGGTACTAGACTGGCCTGCCTGTAGTGAGGACATTGAAAATGTGTGCAGGCTAAAATATGAGGCAGGAGACTGTTGAACAACTTAAGCTGTACATCAAGCAAGAATGGCAAAGAATTCCACTTCAAAAATGTGTCTCCTCAGTTCCCAAACCTGCACTGAGTGTTGTTCAAAGGAAAGGCCATGTAACACACTGGTAAAAATGCCTTTTTTGCAATGTGTTGCTGCCATTACATTCTAACTTCATGATTATTTGCAATAAAAAAAGTGAAGTTTGTCAGTGTGAAGATGAAATATCTTGTCTTTGCAGTCTATTTAATTCAATATAAGTTGAAAAGGATTTGTTGTATTGTCTTTTTATTTAGCATTTACACAAGGTGACAACTTCACTGCTTTTGGGTGTTGTAATTCTGTAGGCAGTGCCACAAATTGGAAGCGCTTTCGCTAAAATCTAGCCTTAAACGTCAGTGGGTGTTTTGCCCATAGATTTTAATTTTCTTAAAAAACAAAATAAAAATTGGGCTGTTAAAAATTATTAAGTAAACTGGTGATTAATTGCAAAAAATTAGGGTGCCCATACTTATTCTGCAGGTGCGCTACTTTTTAATTGACCAAGTCGAAGGGATCTACCTCATTCATATATATGTATTTATTTATGAAATAGATGTTTTTATGAACAAGTTAAAGATGTTTAATGTTTAACATCCACAAAATGCAGCTCCACCCTGCTGTTGCTTCAACATATCACTGGCATCGGGTGGATTGGGAATTTCTTTCATTACAGAGTCCTGCAAAACACTGCAGATTGTGAGACTGAGTCCACTTGGGTCATGGGACTCTATTTTGATAATAATAATAATAGATTTCATTTGTAAAATACTTTACATTGAGCAAATAACCTTGTCATGCAAATAGCTGCCCCCAACAGGTAAAATAAATAGTAAAAAAAAAAACTAGAACAGCCTAATGGTTAGAACCAGCACACATATCTTAAAAAAAAAAGGCTTTTAAAAAAAAAAGGGGGTTTTAAGCCTTTTTTAAATCGTCCAGTCTGTGGTGCCCTCAGGTGGTCAGGGAGAGCGTTCCACAGACTGGGAGCGGGGAAAAAAAGGTTTCTTTAAAAAAAAAAAAAAAAAAAAGGGGGGTTTAAGCCTTTGTTTAAATCGTCCACAGTCTGTGGTGCCCTCAGGTGGTCAGGGAAAGCGTTCCACAGACTGGGAGCGGCAGAGCAGAAAGCAGGTTCTCCCTTAGAAGGCTTCACAGTTGTCATGTTTGACATAATAAAACCACAGTTTCATTTTACAAACAAAGAGTGTTACAATTTGATGTGATGGTATAGTGTTTAAAACCAATCTCCATACTTATTATCATACTCATGTTCCGTAGTTAGTTTCACCTGTACTGACATCGCTATACTTAAATCTACAATAATCCATTTTTTATGTAGGCAAAATACACAGAAAAATACAGTCACAACATTTTACAGGATGCTTCAAACCATTAGCCAAGCTAACATTAGCATCATAATAGTAGGTGAGGACAACCAAACTATCACGGTGGCATGAAATATACTTTTACTGTGAAAATTGTGACAGTGTGAGTCCACTTGGACTCTAAATAACACAACAATCACAAGTTAGTTTACGCAGTGAAAGTGCATTAATGTCTTCAAAATATCACTCTAAGATACACTTTTGGCCAATAACAATTGGCGAACTATTCCATGTGTAGTTTGCAAAGTACTTTTCAGAACAGTCAAGACTGACTAAATAGTAAACAATGCAACAAGGCCTCTGCATCACCACTTGGAAGGCTTCACACTTCCTGCACTTCCCACTTCTCGCCAGCAGCAGGCGCTGTTGCAACACTTCCGGACGCACTGATAATTCTATGATGACAAATGTCTCTGCCGCTGGATTTATGCCAGGGAAAGTATGTTTTAATGATGTTATACTCCACTAAAAACGTTCTTACAGAATAATCTATTTGTTATGAATTTGTTTTAGTACAAAACAGGCAATTAATTAAATACAACTTTGATTACAAAAGCATAAATATTGTTTCACCAAAATAAAAAGGTGTGATTTTTTGGGGGGAATTTAGCTGGTGGCTACAAAAAATTATAATAGTTGTCCACACATTTTTATTATTATTATTTATGATTAATCAGTCCAAGAAAATGATACACAATCATACCATAATAATACAATTCCAAAACAAAACCTGGCCCAACAACATTGAGAATAGCTGTTGACGTAGATATCTACATATATCCATATTTAAGCGATAGATATCTACATATATCCATATTCAAGAGTAATTTCTTTCTATAATCATATTTGAAATAGCTAATGTTTTCCATTTGTACTCTTTCTATTTTCTAATCTCATGTCTATGGTACACTGCAAGTTAACCTTGGCTTTAGGAATGTAAGGAGTAGCAATACTCCCTTCTTATCTCATCCTGTGCACAGCTAAGGAGTACAATAGACATGTGTATTCATGTGGGTGGGGGCGAGGGAGATATTGAAGAAGACAGCGCTTCCGTAAGGTTTTCAGATCAACCAGGCGACACGATTTGAATGTGTTGTTTTTAGGTTGGTCTCTCCAAAGCTTTGGAATAAATTGCAAAATACCTATTCTGTTCTAGGGACGGCGTGGCGCAGTGGAAGAGTGGCCGTGCGCAACCCGAGGGTCCCTGGTTCAAATCCCACCTAGTACCAACCTCGTCACGTCCGTTGTGTCCTGAGCAAGACACTTCACCCTTGCTCCTGATGGGTGCTGGTTGGCGCCTTGCATGGCAGCTCCCTCCATCAGTGTGTGAATGTGTGTGTGAATGGGTAAATGTGGAAGTAATGTCAAAGCGCTTTGAGTTCCTTAAAGGTAGAAAAGCGCTATACAAGTACAACCCATTTATCATTTAGGTGATCATTTAAAGTCAGTTTATGTGTCATCAAAAGAACTTGGGATTGACCAGCAACTTAAATTCCCTTGGAGGAACATCTGGTCCAAACGCAACACCGTCATCAGAGCAAGTGAGAGGACACAAACACATGACCCAAAACACTCCAAAAGTAGTCAAACAAAAATAAATAACGGTATCAATGTTAATAAAAATTCCAACATAGCAGTGATTAGAAATTAAAAAAATGTTTTTATTATGATTATATATTTCTAAATGTTATTTTTTTTATTATTTGTATTTATTATTTTATTTATTATTATATGTATTGCTTTATTATTTTCTTATGATACTGCACTTAGTCTTTGATTTATTTTGTACAATTTTCCATTTTGTCTATTATTTGTGCACTTTCATTGTTGAAGTTGTTCTTGATTTATATACCAATTGATTGAGCACAGCTGGGAGTATTTAAGTGCATCACTTCCTGTGGAAAAAGGCACGCTGATGGTGGAAAGCGCTCAGTGTTTGCTAGCGCCTGCGCACTTTGGATTAAAAGGATTAGATGGACACGGGTGTTGCTGGCCTTGCTTTTTCTTTAAATACACTTTCTGCCTTTATTTTCGTTTCATTATGTTTTTTCGGAGAGTGCGTGTTTTTCCTGTATTTTGTACTAAAAAGTTCTGCCCAGGGCCCCAATTGTGCCTGGAGAAGCCCCGATCCTATTGGGTTAGCTGAGATTGCATCAATTAGAGCGGCGGCCACCACTCCAACATGCCTGGAAAAAGCACAGTAGAAGACGACAATGCGTACATGACACTTCATCACCGTGACCCAACAGAGCTCACTTACTCAAGGCAGAGCTGATGGGAAGCGGGACAGAGGGCAAGAAGAGTGAAGTTTGGGGTGTGGCAACCCAAGAATGTCTATTTGTAAACTGGCTTTTCTGAGAAACGCCCCGAGAGATGTTTTTCGGGGTATGGCGGGAGGGGGGAACTTATGGGTGACGGTGACTTATAACGGCCTTTGGGCCTGTTTCCTGTCAGACGTCCAGGATTCCTGGGTGGGAACGTCGGCCGAGTCTGCCCCAGGAGGCTGCGCTCGCCGGGAAGCCTGCCAAGATCTTTCCAGAGAAATATGCAGGACATGACTTCACTTTCCGAGGACCAACACACCATGCAGAGACCACTCAATAATAAACGCTAACAATTAATGCAAACTTAACCGAATATGGTAATAAACTGTTTTAGGTAGATGCATTTACACTGTAAAAGATATATGATTGGGGCTTCACGGTGGAAGAGGGGTTAGTGCGTCTGCTTCACAATACGAAGGTCCTGAGTAGTCCTGAGTTCAATCCCCGGCTCGGGATCTTTCTGTGTGGAGTTTGCATGTTCTCCCCGTGAATACGTGGGTTCCCTGCGGGTACTCCGGCTTCCACCCACCTCCAAAGACATGCACCTGGGGATAGGCCCCTCCCACCTCCAAAGACATGCACCTGGGGATAGGCCCCTCCCACCTCCAAAGACATGCACATGGGGATAGGTTGATTGGCAACACTAAATGGTCCCCAGTGCAGGGGTCGGGAACCTTTTTGGCTGCGAGAGCCAAGAAGCCAAATATTTTAAAATGTATTTCCCTAAGAGCCATATAATGTTTTTTTTAACACTGAAGACAACTCAACGCATGCATTTTTAAGTAAGACCAACATTTCTAGAGTATAATAAGTCTCTTATTCTTTGTAATAACATTGTTATTCTGAAGCTAACTGTGGAGGGGGCGTGGCCTGCGGGCCTGCAGCAAAGCGGGATGTTGCCAGGACCGGCCTCAAAATCAGCGACAGGTGCGTAGATGTTCCCACCTGGGCCTTGTTATCTAATCACCTGTCGCTCTGTTTTTAAGCAGCAGCCAGGAGGAGAGACGGGTTTGGGGCTGGAGCCAGAGTGCGAGCGAGAACGAAAGGGAAAAAGACAATTGCTGGAAAGCAACTGAAAGACTTATTGAAAAATAAAAAACAATATTGTAACCCTGAAACAGGCTCTCATGTCGGTGCTTGGTGGTCTGAAGAACCTCCAGGAGGGCAAGCCCTAAGCTAAGCAATAATAATTAAATCACTTCTTACCCTTAATGCAACTTCTTGAACAAGTACGGTACAAAAAGGATGGATGGATTCAAATGCATGAGCATGTTTTATATTTTTAACATTATTTTTAACACTTTGATTACAATTGGAAATATTCATAACTTATTGTGTTAAGCAATGTCAGCTCAGATTTATCTCAGAGCCAGATGCAGTCATCAAAGAGCCACATCTGGCTCGCGAGCCGTAGGTTCCCTACCCCTGCTCTAACCACTAGGCCACTGAGTGGGCCTTGTGGTTAGAGTTAGATCTGGCTCCTCTCGATGTGGAGGAGCTGGATGAAGTGGCTGGGAAGAGGGAAGTTTGGGCTTCTCTGCTTAGGCTGCTGCCCCCGCGACCCGCCCTCGGATAAGCAGAAGAAAATGGATGGATGTAGCGCTTTGAGGTTGTTTGCTCAATGTAAAGTGCTTTTACAAATAAAATCTATTATTATCTTGGAGTAAACCTTCATTCTGAATTTTGTTGCCAATAAAATCACCATTAACTGGGGGGGGGGGGGCGGGGGGCCACGCCCATCTTTAAAACGGCGGTCTTTGGTAAGAGCCAAGATGGCGGCTGTTTCTTTGTTCGACCATAATGAGGAGAGAGCCATGATGGCGGCTGTTTCTTCAAAAACTCTGACTCATATTGAATAAAACAAATGTAAAAAGCAGGCTATAGAAACCGGTGGTAAGCTATTTAAATGGTCTGATGAAAAAGAAAAAAAGAAAGAATCAAACATTTCGAAAAAAAGAGTACTATTTATTTTTAAACCAAGACACGTCAATGCAACGTTTCGGTGTTAAGTACCTTCATCGGGCGCGATATGTCGTAGAAATGACAAGTAAAAGTAAGAATAGACTTACACAGACTTGGAAGTAGTTTGCCCTCAAATAACAGACTGGAGGCAGGTGTGTCGACTAGGTGTGCTCCGCCGGAAGTGATGTACATTCTCTAGTGACATCTAGCGGCCAAACCCAGTAACTACTGCGCCTCCATCTGAAAATAACTTATGAATAATAAAATATCTAACAAAACATACAGCAAAATAAATAAATAACAATAACTGAAATATTAACAAAAATCACCTTAAATTATGCTTTGTCCGATATGGAGTCTAAAAAGACATAACTAGGTTTGATTGATTGATTGATACTTTTATTAGTAGATTGCAGAGTACAGTACATATTCCCTACAATTGACCACTAAATGCTAACACCCCAATAAGTTTTCAACATGTTTAAGTTTGGGTCCACGTTAATCAGTATATAATAGTATATAAATATGACATGCGAGTTTAATGTATGAATATTAAATATATATTTAGTGTATAAATATTAAATATATGTTCAGTGTATATATATTAAATACATATTTAGTGTATAAATAATAGATTAATGTTTAGTGTAGAAAATGGATGGATGGATGTTTAGTGTATGAATAAGAATATGTTTAGTGTATGAATATTAAATATATGCTTAGTGTATAAATGTTAAATATATGTGTAGTGTATAAAGATTACATATGTATTTAGTGTAGGAATATTAAATATATTCTTATTGTAAAAGCGGTAGAAAATGGATAGATGGATGTTTATTGTACAAATATTAACAATATATATTAAATATTAAATATATGTTTAGTGTATGAATAAATATTTGTTTAGTATGTCCACTGGGTGTGAGTTTTCCTTGCCCTTATGTGGGCCTACCGAGGATGTCGTAGTGGTTTGTGCAGCCCTTTGAGACACTAGTGATTTAGGGCTATATAAGTAAACATTGATTGATTGATTGATAGTAAATTAATAATATATGTTTAGTGTATAAATATTAAATACATGTTTAGTGTACGAATATTAAATACGTGTTTAGAGGGCGAATATTAAATACATGTTTAGTGTATGAATATTAAATACATGTAGAGTATATGTATAATAAATATGGCTTATGAGAAGTTCGACTTCTTCAAAACATTTCAGCATTTAAACAATTTCACCTGTTTAAATGCTGAAATGGTTTGAATGTCAAAATGGTTTGAGTACTGTAATAGTTTGAATGTTACAATTATTTGAATGTTGAAAAGCTGACGCTTAACTGAAATAATAGTGAAATTCCAGGAATTTTTGGAATTTGACAAGGGAAAGCCTGCGATTCCCGAATAGGCTGAACAGTTTGAAGTTGGAACGCTTTGAATTGGGTGAAAAATGTGGAAGAAGAAGAAGGATAATAATAAGAAAAATAAATAGATGAATTTTGGTGTAGAAAACCATATGTGTGAATGTTTGGCGCATTCACACAACAATAAAGAGAACATTTTGGTGTAGAAAACCATATGTATCAACGTTTGGCGCATTCACACAATAATAAATAGATGTTGTGGAGAGACAGAGCCGACGAGCCGACAGCAGGCTCGGACAAACGGTGGTCCTGCCCAAGATGGCGGCCAGGAGGCGGAGCATGCAGCGGAGCAGCGAGGCGGGGCACCCCTGGAGCGATACTGCAGCCATCAGAGTCAGGTGCGTAGTTCACACAACTGCTCTCAATCCCTACATCTTCTTCTTCAGCATAAAAGGGGAGAAGGAGGAACAATCGGGGCAGAAGGAGGAGAGGAAACCACGGCAAACAGACCACGAAGACGACGAGAGGGACCCAGATCGAGATGAGCCCCCGTGGAAGACGCGGCCACCGAAAGGTGCGCCGCGACGAGCAGGAAGAGACGGCGCGCTAGAAATTGGCGCGACCGACGGGCAAGAAAATGTGTTTATTGAAATGATAAACCGGAGTCAAACCTGCTACGATCGATTGTCACTGTAACCCACACGATGACAGATGGAGACCCGTCACAGATGTATTTTGGTGTGGAAAACCATATGTGAGAATGTTTGGAGCATTCACACAAAGCACACTCCAATCCTTAAAAAGGTTAAAGCCAAAGCGTAAGTACTGATGTGAAAAACATACACAAATACCAATACACCAAAAAATATTCAAGAAGAAAAATAAAAATGGCAATGCATCAAATCATGAGCACATGGAAGAAATCTTTATGAACATGTTATGTTAAAAATGTAAAAGCCTTCAAACATAAGTTCAATTATTCAACACAATTTGAAATCCCCAACATCAGGGGTGTCCAAAGTGCGGCCCGCAGGTCATTTTTTAACGGCCACATGGCGCATTTTAAAAATATTACGGAAGAAAATTAAAAGCATAAAAAGTGGTATAAAAGAGCAAAGAGGTGAAATGTAAGAAGAACATGTTGCAATGTTTACTCTAACAACACAAAGCTGCCATGCAGGATGTTTCTTTCTTTAAATCAAAATCAATTATGAAATATTGACCAATTCAAGGCTCCACATTAAATATTACACTTTGAGATATTTTTGCGGCAAATGTTGGATATTTTGTGTTTGCCAAAGACATGCACCTGGGGATAGGCCCCTCCCACCTCCAAAGACATGCACCTGGGGATAGGCCCCTCCCACCTCCAAAGACATGCACCTGGGGATAGGCCCCTCCCACCTCCAAAGACATGCACCCGGGGATAGGCCCCTCCCACCTCCAAAGACATGCACCTGGGGATAGCCCCCTCCCACCTCCAAAGACATGCACCTGGGGATAGGCCCCTCCCACCTCCAAAGACAAGCACCTGGGGATAGGCCCCTCCCACCTCCAAAGACATGCACCTGGGGATAGGCCCCTCCCACCTCCAAAGAAATGCACCTGGGGATAGGCCCCTCCCACCTCCAAAGACTTGCACCTGGGGATAGGCCCCTCCCACCTCCAAAGACATGCACCTGGGGATAGGCCCCTCCCACCTCCAAAGACATGCACCTGGGAATAGGTTGATTGGCAACACTAAATGGTCCCTAGTGTGTGAATGTTGTCTGTCTGTGTTGGCCCTGTGATGAGGCAGCGACTTGTCAAGGGTGTACGCCGTCTTCCGCCCGATTGTAGCTGAGATAGGCACCAGTGCCCCCCGCGTCCCCAAATTGAATAAGCGGTAGAAAATGGATGGATGATATATAAAAAACGGAGCCGTTTTTTTAAAGAATGGCCTAAAACGAACAAACAAAAAACATAAACAAAAAAAACTTATAATTGACGGATAAATCCGAAGTTGATCTCGAGACCATTGTGTTACAAGTAAACAGTAAAAAATAAAAATTATAATTTATTTTTTAACACTTTAATGAGTAGGACCCTTTTGGATCAGTGTGTTTTGTTTTTAAGTGTCATTGCACAAAAAATAATAGTGAATTAAAATCAATAGAGTTATGAGTTGTTGACCTTTTCCCGGCTCCAATTATTATATAATCTCAAATATTCAACTTAAAAATTTTACTGGGTGAAAATATTGCATATTTTGTGTTTTTTTTTTCAATAAAAAAAACATGGTTTTCTTTGACGAAAAGAGCATACAACTTAAATCTTTAAAAACGTCATATTGACAGATAGACCTAATGTTGATCCAGAGATTTAAAACTTGAATAATACAAATTAATAATACTGAATAATGACACATTTTTAACATTTTATTTTTACCAAAATCCAGCCTGAGTGGAGGCCTAAATGTATATATTTTTTATACATGTATTGTTTTTTTAAAATAAATGCCCCCCGCTTGCTTTGATTATTCAGTGTACGGCCCTCAGTGGAAAAAGTTTGGACACCCCTGCCCACCAACAGAAAAAAAAAGTCAGGTGGGTTTTGTCGCTGCTGTATAATGTGTTGGAAGTTTCCTTCTTCACCACTAGATGGTGCTGTTTGTCAACTTTACAATATAATCCCCGCCCAGTTATTTCGTCATACCCGGAACCATATCTCGCTGACGTCATAGATATACGACACGCGCTTACATGACCCTGGAAATAATCACACAGGAGCAAATATACTCATTGTTGGGGCATTTTGCAAGATATATATTTATATATATATATGTATATATTTGGTGAGGAAGTCAGCGGCCAATGAGGTGAGCATTAGCCCGACATGGCTGCGTCCGGCCTGACTTCTGTGGACAAGTCCGGCCTGACTTCTGTGGACAAGTCCGGCCTGACTTCTGTGGACAAGTCCGGCCTGACTTCTGTGGACAAGTCCGGCCTGACTTCTGTGGACAAGTCCGGCCTGACTTCTGTGGACAAGTCCGGCCTGACTTCTGTGGACAAGTCCGGCCTGACTTCTGTGGACAAGTCCGGCCTGACTTCTGTGGACAAGTCCGGCCTGACTTCTGTGGACAAGTCCGGCCTGACTTCTGTGGACAAGTCCGGCCTGACTTCTGTGGACAAGTCCGGCCTGACTTCTGTGGACAAGTCCGGCCTGACTTCTGTGGACAAGTCCGGCCTGACTTCTGTGGACAAGTCCGGCCTGACTTCTGAGCAGCCGGTGAAGAAGAAGCCGTGTCGCGCGTGTACAGACTTCACATCGTGGATGAAGACACAGAAGCGCCAGACGACGTCTGCTGTGGAGGTGACACTTCAATAGATAGATAGATTGTACTTTATTGATTCCTTCAGGAGAGTTCCTTCAGGAAAATTAAAATTCCAGCAGCAGTGTACAGAGTTGAGATCAATTTAAAAAAAGTAAATAATGGGGGTTTAAAACGAAACAAAATAGAGAAATATTACAATAAGAATAAACACTAAAAAGCAACAATGGGAATAACAATATAACAATAAAATAAGAATATAACAAGACAAACTAGGCAGTAGTGACCATGTTATGAAAACATATTGCACTGTTATTGTTTTGCATCCCCTGTCATCCTAGTACCCCCTGCCCCAGAGAGGAGTTGTACAGTCTAATAGCGTGTGGGACAAGGGAGTTCTTGAGTCTATAAGTCCTGCACTTGGGATGAAGCAGTCTAGAACGGAACAGGCTCCTCTGGCTACTGATAACACTATGCAGAGGGTGACTGGCATCATCCAGGATGCTCACTAGTTTGTCAACAGTCCTCTTCTCTGCCACCCTCACCAGTGAGTCCAGTTTCATTCCCATTGTAGAACCGGCCCGCCTGATCAGTTTCTCAAGTCTGGAGCTGTCCTTCTTAGATGTACTTCCCCCCCAGCACACTTCCATGTAGAACAGAACACTGGCAACCACAGACTGGTAGTACATCCACAGGAGTTTTCTACAAATGTTGAAGGAGTGCAGTCTCCTGAGGAAGTACAGCCTGCTCTATCCTTTCTTGTACTGGTGGTCCGTGTTAACAGTCCAGTCCAGCTTATTGTCCACCCAAACCCCGAGGTACTTGAATGAGTCCACGGTCTGTACCTCAACTCCCTCGATCACAATAGGTTGTGACCGTGGACTCGACCTCCCAAAGTCAATGACCAGCTCCTTGGTCTTTGACGGATTGGAATGTCTGAGTCCTTGTTGGAAATGACTTTAAAGTATCACCAAGCATGCACCACTGTAGCTCTTGTCTCAAAGTACTGAGGTTGTTAGTGTTATCATGTGTGTTGTGTTTTAGTTCTTGTCTTGCACTCCTATGTTGGTGTTGTCATGTTATGTACGGATGTACTTTGTGGACACCGTCTGCTCCACACGCTGTAAGTCTTTGCTGTCGTCTAGCATTCTGTTTTTGTTTACTTTGCAGCCAGTTCAGTTTTAGTTTAGTTCTGCATAGCCATCCCTAAGCCTTTTGTTTATTTTTGGTCTAAGTATTAGATACCTTTTAACCTGCACGCTGCCTCCCGCATATTGTGATCACGACAAAGCATGTTCCCGACGTCTAGAAAGCAATTAGCTACATGCTGCCACCTACTGATTTGGAATAGTATTACAAGGTTACTCTGCTGAGCTCAAACCAATTAAGTGAAATGACATACCGTATGTCCTTTAATTGCCGCCATGGAGCTAATTCATTTAAAACCTCTTCTCACTCCTGCGCTTACCAAAGGCATGCAGTAAACATTTGAGTGTGATGTAAGCTTGGACCTTAAATCCTACTGAATAGCTCTTAATCTTCTTCCCTTTATGCGATTTCAAATTACCGGTATTGAAATCATCCTCCTCCATTTTGAAAATGGTGACAGGGGAAGTGTCACTCGTGACGTCACAAGTTTGACCCGGCGGTAATACTAAACATGCGCTAATTATTTTGTGAAGCAAGTTTGACCCGGCAGTAATTCAAGGCAGGCGCATACTATATACCCGGCGGTAATTCAAGGAAATGACATAATCTCCCACGGCACACCAGACTGTATTTCTCGGTACACTAGTGCAGTGTTTTTCAACCTTTTCTGATCCCAGGCACATTTTTTTTCATTGAAAAAATGCGGAGGCACACCACCAACGGAAAACATTAAAAAATGAAACTCAGCAGCCCATATTGACGGTAAAAAGACGTTATAGCAATTGTTGGATATGAATTCAAACCATCGCCAAAGTAAGTGTCAGCACCTGTCACATCATGCCGTGACTTGTTTTGAGGTTTTTAGTGTTCTCCTGTTAGTTCTTGTCTTGCGCTCCTATTTTGGTGTTGTCGTGTTCTGTACGGATGTACTTTGTAGACGCCATCTGCTCCACACGCTGTAAGTCTTTGCTGTCGTCCAGCATTCTGTTTTTCTTTACTTTGCAGCCAAGTCAGTTTTAGCTTCATTTTGCATAACCTTACCTAAGCTTCAACGCCTTTTGTTTACTTTTGGCTTTAGCATTAGATACCTTTTTTACTATCGTCTGCATATTGTGATCACGACAAAGCATGTTCCCACATCTACAAAACAATCAGCTACCTGCTGCCACCTACTGATATGGGAGAGTATTACAGGGTTACTCTGCCCAGCTCTAGACCAGTGTGTTTCAACCACTAGTGTGCCGTGGGAGATGACCTAATTTCACCTATTTGGGTTACAAATATTTTTTGCCAACCAGTAATTATAGTCTGCAAATGATGTGTTGTTGTTGAGTGTCGGTGCTGTCTAGAGCTCGGCAAAGTAACCCTGTAATACTCTTCCATATCAGTAGGTGGCAGCAGGTAGCTAATTGCTTTGAAGATGTTTGAAACAGCGGGAGGCAGCATGCAGGTAAGAAGGTGTCTAATGCTTCAACCAAAAATAAAGAAAAGGCGAGTGACCCTAAAAAAGGCATTGAAGCTTAGGCAAGGCTATGATGAACGAAAGTAAGAATGAACTGGCTACAAAGTAAACAAAAAAGAATGCTGGACGACAGCAAAGACTTACTGTGGAGCAAAGATGGTGTCTACAAAGTACATCCGAACATGACATGACAATCAACAATGTCTCCACAAAGAAGGATAAAAACAACTAAAATATTCTTGATTGCTAAAACAAAGTCGATGCAGCAAATATCGCTCAAAGGAAGACATGAAACTGCCACAGGAAAATACCAAAAAAAAGACGAAAAGTCAACAAAATAGGAGCGCAAGACAATAACTAAAACACTACACACAGGAAAAGAGCAAAAAAGTCCAAATAAGTCAGGGTGTGATGTGACAGTACACCTACTTTGAGACAAGAGCTATAGTCATGCATGCTTGCTTATGCTTTAAAGTCATATCCAACAATTGTGACAACCACTTTTTACTGTTAACTAAGTTTAGTTTTTTAATAGGGATGCACCGATTAATCGTTAACCGAATATATTCGGCCGAATATGGCAAAAAAAGCCACATTCGGCCTTCGGTGGAATGAGTTAAAAGCAAGGCCGAATAGTGGCGTATGACGATATTTTTTGACGTAACCAGACACCTTCGGAAAAATGTCAGCAGTGTGGAGATATTTTAAAGTGGTGGAAAGTGACAAAAGTATTGCAGTTTGTAACGAATATTCAGCCAAACTGTCTGGAGGAGGTGCCTCGTGGCCGACGTCTTTGAGAGGACAAAAACGTTTGCGACTGACAAACGGACTTACAAAGAAGGTAATGGAGTTTATGGCTTTGGATGATCAACCGTTTAGTGTTGTGGAGGACATTGGCTTTCGGAGACTCCTGGAGCACATTGAGCCCCGTTACACGATACCGAGCAGACGGTATTTCTCTGATGTGTGTTCTTTACATTGTGTGTGTGCTCTTTACATTATTAGCCTGTTGTGTAGGCTACCTGTATAAGTGTATGAGGTTACAAGCACACACTTATTGAGATTTAGTGGGGCCTTCTGTTTACATTATTAGCATATCTACTGTGGCTAAGCAGACTTTTGCCAAAAGGACAATAATTCATTTGTTGTGGGTTCATCCACTTTAATGCACTTTATTTTTTTGGAATGCATGTTTTGTTTGAAGGCCTAATATAAATGAAAAACTTTGTGCCTTTTTTAATAAATGATAAATAAATGGGTTGTACTTGTATAGCGCTTTTCTACCTTCAAGGTACTCAAAGCGCTTTGACACTACTTCCACATTCACACACCCATTCACACACACATTCACACACTGATGGAGGGAGCTGCCATGCAAGGCGCCAACCAGCACCCATCAGGAGCAAGGGTGAAGTGTCTTGCTCAGGACACAACGGACGTGACGAGGTTGGTTCTAGGTGGGATTTGAACCAGGGACCCTCGGGTTGCGCACGGCCACTCTTCCACTGCGCCACGCCGTCCCTGAAAAGCAAAGGCTACTGGAATATTAAAAACATGTCAATATTCAATAAAAATGTACTTTATTTAAAAAAACATGTCTAAAAATTTATTGTAGGCTGTTTATGCAATATTTAAAAAATTGTGAAAAACTGCATTCATTATTGGGTATTCAGTATTCGGCCTTCGGCCAAGCTTTTAAATTTTATTCGGCTTCGGCCACAAATTTTCAATTCGGTGCATCCCTATTTTTTAAAGATTTCTGCTGGTGGTGTGCCTCCGCATTTTTTCAACGCAAAAAATGTGCCTTGGCTCAAAAAAGGTTGAAAAACACTGCTCTAGACAGCACCAAAACTCGACAATAACGGCACATTTGCAAATTATAATCACTGGTTTTCAAAAACAATTTTGAATCCAGTTAGGTGAAATGACATCATCTCCTACGACACAGCAGACAGTATCTCACGCTGTTGAAGAACACTTTGTGTTACAGGAACTACTGTCACAACTTGTCACTTTGTCAATCTTCTAGGAGTCCAAAGCTGAGCAAGATCCTCAATGCCCACTTGACCGGGAGGAACTGGGTCGCAACACCTGGTCCTTTCTGCACACCATGGCGGCGTATTACCCGGACACACCTTCTGCCAGCCAGCAGCAAGACATGGGACACTTCTTTCACCTCTTCTCCAAGTTCTTCCCCTGTGACGAATGTGCCGGGGACCTCAGGGACAGGTCAGTCCTCTCAACTCCATTTTCTACAGTGCGGGGGGGTCCTCATTAGGATCATAGGTGAGGCATGGGGCACAAAATGGGCAATTTAGAGCATCCCATTAGATCATCACACATGTTTTTTGGGTGAAACATGCAAACACCAATGGAGATTCCAACCCCCGTTTTTAGAGCGTGGCGCTAACCACAGCCCCTCTTTTGTAAGCGGACTTCATTCACTTCATGATTCCTCTAAACCAGGGGTCACCAACATGGTGCCCGTAAGGACCAGATGAGTCGCCCGCTGGCCTGTTCTAAAAATAGCTCAAATAGCAGCACTTACCAGTGAGCTGCCTCTATTTTTTAAATTGTATTTATTTACTAGCAAGGTGGACTCGCTTTGCTTGACATTTTTAATTCTAAGAGAGACAAAAGTCAAATAGAATTTGAAAATCCAAGAAAGTATTTTAAAGACTTGGTCTTCACTTGTTTAAATAAATTCATTTATTTTTTTACTTTGCTTCTCATAACTTTCAGAAAGACAATTTTAGAGAAAAAATACAAACTTAAAAATGATTTTAGGATTTTTAAACACATATACCTTTTTACTTTTTAAATTCCTTCCTCTTCTTTCCTGACAATTTAAATCAATGTTCAAGTAAATTAATTTTTTATTATAAAGAATAATAAATATATATATTTTATTAGTTCTAGCTTCTGTTTTTTCGATGAAGAATATTTGTGAAATTATGATTCAAATTCCAAAAAATTATCTAGAAAATCTTTAGAATCAAGTCTTTTGAATTTATTTTAAAATGTTTGTTCTGGAAAATCTAGAAGAAATAATGATTTGTCTTTGTTAGAAATATAGCTTGGTCCAATTTGTTATATATTCTAACAATGTGCAGATTGGATTTTAACCTATTTAAAACACGTCATCAAAACTCTAAAAATAATCTTAATCAGGAAATATTACTGATGATGTTCCATAAAAACTTTTTTTAATTTTTTCAAAAAGATTCAAATTAGCTAGTTTTTCTCTGCTTTTTTTCGGTTGAATTTTGAATTATAAAGAGTCGAAATTTAAGATAAACTATGTTTCAAAATTGTATTTTCATTTTTTTCGTGTTTTCTCCTCTTTTAAACCGTTCAATTAAGTGTTTTTTCATCATTTATTCTTTACAAAAAACCTTCCGTAAAAGGAAAAAAATGTACGACGGAATGACAGACAGAAATACCCTTTTTTTTATATATATAAATTTATTTATTAAAGGTAAATTGAGCCAATTGGTATTTCTGGCAATTTATTGAAGTGTGTATCAAACTGGTAGCCCTTGGCATGAATCAGTACCCAAGAAGTAGCTCTTGCTTTCAAAAGGTTGCTGACCCCTGAACTACACCTTGTCCTTCCAAGTGGGGACTTCTCTGCAGTCCATCCAGATTATTACTCAACCGCAGAAAGTGACAGGTGTTTAGACTTGGACTTAGACAAACTTTATTGATCCACAAGGGAAATTGTTCCACACGGTGGCTCACTTACAAAGGATGGAAAGGATAATACATGTATAAAGTAGACTAAACATGTCCTGTAGTAGCAATATAAAATATAACATATGTGTAATATTTATTATATATACAGTATATGATATACACTGATATTTTACACACGCACAGTGTTTTGAAATGTCTGTATATTGTTAATTTTGCTGTCTGTCTGTTTTATATATCTATGTATCTTTATTTATACACGATATTGCCAAAAGTATTTGGCCACCTGCCTTTACTCACATATGAAGTTGAAGTGCCATCCCACGGAATTGTCCAAAATGTTTTGGTATCCTGGAGCATTCAAAGTTCCTTTCACTGGAACTAAGGGGCCAAGCCCAACTCCTGAAAAAACAACCCCACACCATAATTCCTCCTCCACCAAATGTCACACTCGGCACAATGCAGTGCGAAATGTAGCGTTCTCCTGGCAACCTTCAAACCCAGACTGGTCCATCACATTGCCAGATGGAAAAGCGTGATTCATCAGTCCAGAGAAGGCGTCTCCACTGCTCTAGAGTCCAGTGGTGATGTCCTTTACACCACTGCATCCCACGCTTTGCATTGGACTTGGTGATGTACGCCTTAGATACAGCTGCCCGGCCATGGAAACCCATTCCATCAACCTCTCTGCGTACTGTACGTGGGCTATTTGGAAGGTGACAAGAAGTTTGGAGCTGTGTAGCAAGTGACTGTGCAGAAAGTCTTTGCACAATGCTGACCTCTCTGTCAGTTTACCTGGCCTACCACTTGGTGGCTGAGTTGCTGTTGTTCCCAAACTCTTCACTTTTCTTGTAAAAAAGTTGACTTTGGAATATTTAGGAGCGAGGAAATTTCACGACTGGATTTGTAGCACAGGTGGCATCCTGTGACAGTTCAACGCTAGAAATAACTGACGGCGGCCCATGTGGTCCTCTCCAAGGTTTGTCATAGTCATTGTCACAGATGTCCCACTGGGTGTGAGTTCTCCTTGCCCTTGTGTGGGTTCTTCCGAGGATGTCGTAGTGGTTTGTGCAGCCCTTTGAGACACTTGTGATTTAGGGCTATATAAATAAACATTGATTGACATTCTTTCCCAAATGTTTGTAGAAACAGTCTCCATGCCTACGTGCTTGATTTGATACACCGGGCCAAGTGATTAGGACACCTGATTCTCATATCATATATCCATCTATATATGATATTAATTTAACATTAAACAATAGAAATAAGGAAACTTGTCACACTTAACAAATAGGCCACCCTAAGTCTCCCATCCAAAGGCAAAACCCAGTAACTCAATTTTGGTCAAAACTGAAATGATAATTTTGGAGTTCCTAGGTGATATGCTTTACATTAGTGTATGCGATATTGTAATTTGTTCCGTGAGTAAGCTGTTACGCGCATGGCAGGACCTAGCAACTACCACATAACCGCGTGGATACAACAGAAAAACCTAGTATCTCAAGGGACCAATCGAAGCTTCTTTGTCAGTCGCCTTATTGTCTTTAAATAAATAAATGATAAATGATAAATGGGTTGTACTTGTATAGCGCTTTTCTACCTTCAAGGTACTCAAAGTGCTTTGACACTACTTCCACATTCACACACACATTCACACACTGATGGAAGGAGCTGCCATGCAAGGCGCTAACCAGCACCCATCAGGAGCAAGGGTGAAGTGTCTTGCTCAGGACACAACGGACGTGACGAGGTTGGTACTAGGTGGGATTTGAACCAGGGACCCTCGGGTTGCGCACGGCCACTCTACCACTGCGCCACGCCGTCCCTACTTTAATGAGACACTTGCAGAAATGGGTGCCGACGGTCAAGCTGATTATGTGTTATTATGGCAGGAGGGGATATTTGGAAGATTGGCCCAGGACGTTGCAAGCACCTTCATTAAATGTATTCTTCTTGATTCTTCCACTTGCATACTCTTTTGGGCAGATAACTGTGAAGGTCCAAATAAAAACTGGACGCTGTACACGGCTCTTGTCCAATGTGCAAACACAGAATGGGGCCCACCCGAGATTGTGATCAAATATCTGGAGAAAGGGCACACGTTCATGAGAGCAGATTTAATCCATGGCTCAATCGGCAAGAAAATGAAAGCTCAAGAAAACATCGATACGTTTGATGACTTTGTAGATCTTTGTAAGACAGCATCAAGATAGATTGCTTTTCCTTGGTTTTCTCAAAATCAGCTCGAAGTGAGTTACTAGGTTTTGCCTTTGGACGGGAGAAGTGTGCTCCAGAGCACTCGTAGATTTTGTTCTTACCCATAAATCCCAGCTAAGAAATCATTGGTGAGTACAAAAATCTCCTTGAAAACTTCGTAAGTGGGGCTAAGAACAACATTTGTTCTTCAGAACGGTTGCTGAATGACTTCCATTGACTACATGTTTGCCGTGTCTCTTTGTCGGAGGCAGTCTTCAGTTAACATCATCTCCCCCTGTCCCCTGCACTTCTTCAGTTAACATCATCTCCCGCCCCCCCAGACTAAAAAGCAACCAGCCGGACACCCGCAGCCGTCACGCCTTGTCTCAGTGGTTGTGTCGACTCCACAACAACATCAACGTGCGTCTGGGGAAGCCGGAGTTTGACTGCTCTCGAGTGGACGAGAGATGGAAGGACGGATGGAAAGATGGTTCCTGTGACTGAGACTAATCCTCCCAGAACTTTCCGCGTGTGGAAGGACATGATTTCATTCCAAATGGAGTTGCTGTCAACAAAATGGAGAAAGGTCCCTTTAGGACCAACACTAATGCTAAGATGCAGTCGTACCCCAGCTGAAGAGTCTAGTTCTCTCACTAAATATTCTTATTTCAAATCAATATTACACTTTGAAATTCTTTGGTTGTGGGAGCTCAAACAAACACAACAATTGTGTCATCTATCATGCTTTCAATAAGAAAAATAAACTTCTACATAAGTAAGTAAGTACATTTTATTTATAAAGCACTTTTTACAGATAAAATGACAAAGCACTGTTCAAAACATAAGTGAAGTCCATCCATCCATCCATTCCCTACCGCTTATTCCCTTTAAGGTCGTGGGGGGCACTTGTTCCTATCTCAGCTACAATCGGGCGGAAGATGGAGTACACACTGGACAAGCCGCCACCTCATCGCAGGGCCAACACAGATAGACAGACAACATTCACACACTGGCACACCCCTTCAGTGGTATGTCTAAGGTGCCACCAACATACCACTGGCACACCCCTTCAGTGGTATGTCTAAGGTGCCACCAACACACCCCTTCAGTGATATGTCTAAGGTGCCACCAACATACCCCTTACGCACCCCTTCAGTGGTATGTCTAAGGTGCCACCAACATACCACTGGCACACCCCTTCAGTGGTATGTCTAAGGTGCCACCAACATACCACTGGCACACCCCTTCAGTGGTATGTCTAAGGTGCCACCAACACACCCCTTCAGTGATATGTCTAAGGTGCCACCAACATACCCCTTACGCACCCCTTCAGTGGTATGTCTAAGGTGCCACCAACATACCACTGGCACACCCCTTCAGTGGTATGTCTAAGGTGCCACCAACATACCACTGGCACACCCCTTCAGTGGTATGTCTAAGGTGCCACCAACATACCACTGGCACACCCCTTCAGTGGTATGTCTAAGGTGCCACCAACATACCACTGGCACACCCCTTCAGTGGTATGTCTAAGGTGCCACCAACACACCCCTTCAGTGATATGTCTAAGGTGCCACCAACATACCCCTTACGCACCCCTTCAGTGGTATGTCTAAGGTGCCACCAACATACCACTGGCACACCCCTTCAGTGGTATGTCTAAGGTGCCACCAACATACCACTGGCACACCCCTTCAGTGGTATGTCTAAGGTGCCACCAACACACCCCTTCAGTGGTATGTCTAAGGTGCCACCAACACACCCCTTCAGTGGTATGTCTAAGGTGCCACCAACATACCACTGGCACACCCCTTCAGTGGTATGTCTAAGGTGCCACCAACACACCCCTTCAGTGATATGTCTAAGGTGCCACCAACATACCCCTTACGCACCCCTTCAGTGGTATGTCTAAGGTGCCACCATCACACCCCTTCAGTGGTATGTCTAAGGTGCCACCATCACACCCCTTCAGTGGTATGTCTAAGGTGCCACCAACATACCACTGGCACACCCCTTCAGTGGTATGTCTAAGGTGCCACCAACATACCCCTTCAGTGGTATGTCTAAGGTGCCACCAACACACCCCTTCAGTGGTATGTCTAAGGTGCCACCAACATACCACTGGCACACCCCTTCAGTGGTATGTCCAAGGTCCCACCAACATACCACTGGCACACCCCTTCAGTGGTATGTCCAAGGTGCCACCAACATACCACTGACACACCCCTTCAGTGGTATGTCCAAGGTGCCACCAACATACCACTGGCACACCCCTTCAGTGGTATGTCTAAGGTGCCACCAACGTACCACTGACACACCCCTTCAGTGGTATGTCTAAGGTGCCACCAACATACCACTGACACACCCCTTCAGTGGTATGTCCAAGGTGCCACCAACATACCACTGACACACCCCTTCAGTGGTATGTCCAAGGTGCCCCCAACGTACCACTGGCACACCCCTTCAGTGGTATGTCTAAGGTGCCACCAACATACCACTGGCACACCCCTTCAGTGGTATGTCTAAGGTGCCACCAACATACCACTGGCACACTCCTTCAGTGGTATGTCTAAGGTGCCACCAACATACCACTGACACACCCCTTCAGTGGTATGTCTAAGGTGCCACCAACGTACCACTGGCACACCCCTTCAGTGGTATGTCCAAGGTGCCACCAACATACCACTGGCACACCCCTTCAGTGGTATGTCTATGGTGCCACCAACGTACCACTGGCACACCCCTTCAGTGGTATGTCTAAGGTGCCACCAACATACCACTGGCACACCCCTTCAGTGGTATGTCCAAGGTGCCCCCAACGTACCACTGGCACACCCCTTCAGTGGTATGTCTAAGGTGCCACCAACATACCACTGGCACACCCCTTCAGTGGTATGTCTAAGGTGCCACCAACATACCACTGGCACACTCCTTCAGTGGTATGTCTAAGGTGCCACCAACATACCACTGACACACCCCTTCAGTGGTATGTCTAAGGTGCCACCAACGTACCACTGGCACACCCCTTCAGTGGTATGTCCAAGGTGCCACCAACATACCACTGGCACACCCCTTCAGTGGTATGTCTAAGGTGCCACCAACATACCACTGGCACACCCCTTCAGTGGTATGTCTAAGGTGCCACCAACATACCACTGGCACACCCCTTCTGTGGTATGTCTAAGGTGCCACCTACCAACATACCACTGGCACACCCCTTCAGTGGTATGTCTAAGGTGCCACCAACATACCCCTTGCACACCCCTTCAGTGATATGTCTAAGGTGCCACCAACATACCACTGGCACACCCCTTCAGTGGTATGTCTAAGGTGCCACCAACATACCACTGGCACACCCCTTCAGTGGTATGTCTAAGGTGCCACCAACATACCACTGGCACACCACACTGGCTCGTTAGATATGATTTATAATCACGTTGTAAAAGCCATACATGACATAATGAGTGACTGAAGTACAGTTATTTTGATTCTTTCCTGCAGCGTTGAAACATGAACAGTATCAGACTAATAATGTACTACAGTACACCTCTCCACCTTCATCTCAAGACTTGTTTGAAGGTAAACACACTGTGGAGAGGCGGAGCCAACGGGCCGACGGCGGGACAGGTCACGCTGCAGCCCTGCCCAAGATGGCGGCAAGTAGGCGGCGGGGTGTGGCGGGGCATGCCGGGAGCGACGCTACGGGCGAGATCAGGTGTGTGGCTCACACACCTGCACACAATTAACTCATCTCCTCACGCTGTATAAAAGGGGAGAAGAAGGAGAGATGACAGAAGGAGGAGCCGGCAACAGTGACAAAAGAGCCAGAACGACAGGTGGCAAGATACGAGAGATGGAGACGCGGACTAAAGAGCAGACCGGAAACAAGACGCGAGAGACGAGGAGCGAGACACGGAACACGAGCAGTGGGAGCGACGACGGTGAAAAAGACAGCAAGCTTTATTTGGAAAAATAAAATAATCAAACCTGCTTAAAGAAATGTCCTTCCTTGATGGTCCTTGGAACCCGCACGACGGCTTAAGACTGTCACATTTGGCACCCAATGTGGCTGGACCACCGGAAGTGGGGGAGGATTTGTGGACGACTCTTGCCATTGTTGCTCCGGTTCCACTAACCACCCAGGAAGGACATCGCTTTGAGCAGGTTTGACTCTTTTATTTTTTCCAAATAAAGCTTAGTCTTTTTCACCGTCGTCTCTCCCACTGCTCGCTCCTCGTCTCTCGCGTCTTGCTCCCGGTCCGCTCTTTAGTCGGCCGCGTCTCCGTCTCTCGTATCTTGCCACCTGTCGTTCTTGCTCTTTTGTCGCTGTTGCCGGCTCTCCTACTCCTTCTGTCATCGCTCCTCCTTCTCCCCTTTTATACAGCGTGAGGAAATGAGTTAATTGTGCGCTGGTGTGTGAGCCACGCACCTGATCTCGCCCGTAGCGTCGCTCCCGGCATGCCCCGCCTCTCCACTCCGCCGCATCCTCCGCCTCCTTGCCGCCATCTTGGACAGGGCAGCAGCGTGCCCTGCCCCGCCTCCCCACACACACCTTGTCTGATTTGTACAAGAGTAAAATTGTCTTTGAAATCTCTGCTGTCTGTCTCATTCCTTCTCCCTCCGACATGTTATCAACATCAACATCAACATCAACACCAACACCAACACCAACACCAACACCAACACCAACATCAACACCAACATGACCCACGTCAGTGAATGCCTCAGCAGATCAAAAATCCTATTTGAGAGTCATTTTTATGTTTTAATTGATGAAAACAAACAAAAGTGCTTCTGCAGAAAGTCACTTTTCTCTCGCAGGACAACATTGCAGGTGCCTGAGCAACTATGAAGGGTGTGCACGTCTGACACATTTCGGATGAAAAACATTCTTTAGATGTAACTTGTGTTTTAGTTCCAAGTGCATCATCCTAACTTGGCCATTTTGAAGTGAAACGAGGAATAACCATTTGATAGTCAGATAATACTCTCACCTCACAAGAAAATGCCGGCATGCACACCAATAAAGCGCTGAAAGGGGACAGGCAGTCAAAACAGGTTTGTTTAAGCGTGCATTTGAGTATAATTCCTTTTAAAATTCCATTATTATTTGATAAATTGATTATTTCTCCTATTTTTTTTGAAATGTTGCGTCATGCTATGTTGATTTGTTTGCTTGTTAACCATGTGAAGTATTTAGTGAACTCTGAGAAGTTCCTCCAAACTATGGGAGACCGCTCCCAGCCCGTGGAACACTCTCCCTGACCACCTGAGGGCACCACAGACTGTGGATGCTTTTAAAAAAAGGCTTAAAAACCCATCTTTCTGGTTCTAGCTATTAGGCTGTTCTAGTTTAGATTTTTTTACTATTTATTTTACTTGTTGGGGACACTATTTGTGGTTCTCGCGGGTTTTTTAAATGCACTGCAGCACTTTGAGGTTGTTTGTTCAATGTAAAGTGCTTTTTACCAATAAAATGTATTATTATTATTACATGAATAAAACATACTTATTTACAATAATCTTACACATAATTTAAAACCAATTTTACAATATCAAACTTGGATTTATTTTGATGCATGTGTTGTACTGAAACTAGTAAATGAGGGGACGGGGGATGTCGGATACATTAACAGAATTAAAACATAAACTTAGACAAGATTCAGTCCTTTTACGACTGCACTGACACTCGGTGTTACAGAGGACCATGTCAAGTGAAATGATATTATTATCACTGACGGAGCAGGAAGGAGCTAGGAACACATTTGTTATATGAAGCCATTCACTAATTGACATTTGACATGTCCTTTTAACTGGACGCAGAACGGGGCCCTCCACAGATGGTGGGGCCCCACGTAGTTCAATCCTTGCCCACGGATCTGCTTCTGACTCTTAAACAACAACTTTGGAGCTGGAATATGAGCTGGGAATGTGTTGGTGCTGTCACTGCCATGTTTGATGTCTTTTGCAGGTTTATTGTCTAAAGCAGGGGTCACCAAGGCGGGCACCAGGTCGCCCGTAAGGACCAGATGAGTCGCCCGCTGGCCTGTTCTAAAAATAGCTCAAATAGCAGCACTTACCAGTGAGCTGCCTCCTATTTTTTAAATTGTATTTATTTACTAGCAAGCTGATCTCACTTTGCACGACATTTTTAATTCTAAGAGAGACAAAAGTAAAATAGAATTTGAAAATCCAATAAAGTATTTTAAAGACTAGGTCTTCACTTGTTTAAATAAATTCATTTATTTTTTTACTTTGCTTCTTATAACTTTCAGAAAGACAATTTTAGAAAAAAAATACAACCTTAAAAATGATTTTAAGATTTTTAAACACATATACCTTTTTACCTTTTAAATTCCTTCCTCTTCTTTCCTGACAATTTAAATCAAGGTTCAAATAAATTAATTTTTTTTATTGTAAAGAATAATAAATACATTTTAATATAATTCTTCATTTTAGCTTCTGTTTTTTCAACGAAGAATATTTGTGAAATATTTCTTCAAACTTGTGATTAAAATTCCAAAATATTATTCTGGCAAATCTAGAAAATTGTAGAATCAAATTCAAATCTTATTTCAAAATCTTTTGAATTTATTTTAAAATGTTTGTTCTGGAAAATCTAGAAGAAATAATGATTTGTCTTTGTTAGAAATATAGCTTGGTCCAATTTGTTATATATTCTAACAAAGTGCAGATTGGATTTTAACTTATTTAAAACACGTCATCAAAATTAAAAAATTAATCTTAATCAGGCAAAATTAGTAATGATGTTCCATAAATAATTTTTTCAAAAAGATTAGAATTAGCTAGTTTTTCTCTTCTTTTTTTCGGTTGAATTTTGAATTTTAAAGAGTCGAAATGGAAGATAAACTATGTTTCAAAATTAAATTTTCATTTTTTTCCTGTTTTCTCCTCTTTTAAACCGTTCAATTAAGTGTTTTTTTTCATCATTTATTCTCTACAAAAAACCTTCCGTAAAAGGAAAAAAAATGTATGATGGAATGACAGACAGAAATACCCATTTTATATATATATATATATATATATATATATATATATATATATATATATATATATATATAGCTATTCTTGTTTAAATCACACTTACATGTAACTTACAAATGACAGTATATATATATATATATATATAAACACTGAAAATGTAAATTGTTTTTTGTGTTTAATATAAATGAACTCTGACCTAGAAACAGATAACAGATTTTGTGTGCAGTTGAAACTGTGACATGATTTATTTAAAAATTTGAAAGTTGACTTTTGTATTTTACATGAGTTATTATTTGTACAAACACGGTGCAAAGTCATTCATGATTTGTTAAAAAATGTTAGTGGCTCGCTAATTCATGTCAGGTTCGTCCCTGACAGTTTGGTTATGTCTTTGTTTCCTCTGTGTGTGAAGTAATTTCTGGCAGAGCTCTTATTTTGTCTGTTTCCTGTGTTTCTCCCTGAGCGCTGTTTCTCCTCAACTGTGGCTGATTGGCACCTGGCCACACCTGGTGTCAATCAGCCTGATCCTATTTTAACCTGCCTCCCCATCCAGTATCAGCTGGATTATTGTCATTTCTACCTGTCGTGTCATTGCAGCGTAGCAGTAAGCTATATTTCGGTAGCTGTTTTTAGCTTACTGTCTTTTGTTACCTGATTCCGTTTTGTTTTCATACTACAAGTAACGACTTCTGTTTCTGGCTAGCTCCCATGCTAGCTCTTTTCGTTTATCTGCATCGTGCGCGCTTTTTGTTAGTATCCTTTTGTGTGTTCTTGTCCTCCTGCTAGCTTCCACGCTAGGCGTGTTATCTTCCAGCTCCCATGCTTACTCGTTTAGTTTGTTATCCGCCTTGTGCATGCTTTTTGTTACTACCCTTTTTGTTTGTTCTTGTTCTAGTATTTTAATTAAATTATGTTTCCCTAGTCAAAGCCTGCCTCCTTTTCTGCATCTTGGGGTTCGTCACAAACAAATTCTTGAGAGTTAAAATGGGATATTGGGATTTCTCAAGACTGTCTTAGAAGTGATCATTTGAAAATGTTCAATTTGAAAAATGTGCACTTAGAGAAAATATAAAAATAAAGTGTTGCCTATTGATATTTATCTTGTTTCTATATATATTTATTGCGAGAAATCGTTAAGATGATCAATGTTTCCACAAAGATAAATATGATTAATAATAACATAGAGTTAAAGGTAAATTGAGCCAATTGGCTATTTCTGGCCATTTATTGAAGTGTGTATCAAACTGGTAGCCCTTGGCATTAATCAGTACCCAAGAAGTAGCTCTTGCTTTCAAAAAGGTTGGTGACCCCTGATTTAAATGTCGGGTCAGTGAATATTAATTTCCCCACGTGGACCAATAAATGTAAATGTAAATATCAGTCTAATGTGTGATGTTTGTTGTCTAAATGTATGTTAAGTGAATATTAATTTCCCCACGGTGAGCCTTTCATGTAAATCTGCACCGCAATGATCTCCATGTATCGCAGGCTGTACTTGTGTCCGTTCTATCAATCAGCCTTTCCAGACGCCTGCTGCTCTCTGCAGTTGAGTAGACGCGTCATAGAGACACCACAATAGATGTTCACCAGAAGCTCCAACGGCGTGGTATCGATGTAGACGCGCCTCTATCGTCGTCATGCACGCCACGCAGGAGGCGGGAGCGCGCACGCAAGAGCAGTCCCTGCAGCAGCGTGGGTGTGCGCGTGCGTGTGCGGCGGAGGAGCCTTGAGGCGCGCACACGCAAGCAGCGAAGATGGACGGCGTGGGATCATTCGGAGCGGGCCGAAGCGGCTCCACTGTGGACCCCATCACCTTCGCCAAGCAGCCGCAGACCCTTTTAAGAATCCTGTCGTGGGTGAGTGAGGGTTTTGTATTATTATTTGTATTTGTTCTTTCTGTTTCCCACCGTCAGGGTGAGTCTTCTCTTCCGGGGTGTGTTCACGTTCACGCGGAGGATGAAAGCCAGGCCGCGCTTGTCTTTCCTCATTAGTTTTATTTTCCCAGGCCCTCAAACGCACCATCACCAGCACCATGTTGTTATCGCCGAGATCGTGGCCTTCTGCCCTCGTCACGCATGCGCGCGTCGGGGACTGAAAATAGGCAACATTCGGCTCGTCGCACCTGTGATTGGCTCGTGACCGCCGGTGCGCGCGCACGGCCAGTGACGTCACCTCAGGGTGCAGGTCCCCCCCAACAACTGGCACGACCAATAGCGGGAGGGGGGGGGATATTAAACAGGTGCAATTGTGGTGTTGTTGCACGTTGTCCACACAACATGTACAACAAAGTTCTTTAATCTTTTTTTTGAGCCATTTTTTATTGAAAAAATGCGGAGGCCATCAGCAGAAAACATAAAAAAATGAAACTCGGCAGACAGTAAAAAGTTGTCCATCTACATTTCTGCCAGCCGGTGCTCAATAAATATATTCTAATTAAAGGGGACCACAAAAAGGAGGCTCTGGACCTGTTGGAACCTTGGAGACATCATGCCTGGTGGGTGTGTTGTCGGAGGTGTAACAACACTAACAGGGAGGGATTCAAGTTGCACCACTGGCCCCAAGATGCCAAAGTGTCTGCCGCCAGACCCCCATTGAATGTGCCAGAGCAGTGGTCCCCAACCACCGGGCCCAATTGGTACCGGGCCGCAGAAGAATTTTTTATAAAAAAATAAATAAATAAAATAAATAAATATATATATATATATATTTTTTTTTTAAATCAAATCAACATAAAAAACACAATATACACTTACAAATAGTGCACCAACCACAAAAAAACGTCCCTTTTTCATGACTAAGAAGAAAAAAAAAGGACACCCCCCCGGGCCGCAGGACAAATTATTAAGCGTTGACCGGTCCGCGGATACAAAAAGTTTGGGGACCACTGTGCCAGAGTGTCTCCACATTTGACCGGCGATGCTAAGACAGACATGGCACAGAGATGTATGGATAACCTGCAGATGCATTTGCAACGATTAAGTCAACAAAATCATAAAGGCGAGTTTTGTTGATGTTGTTGACTTATGTGCTAATCAGACATATTTGGTTGCGGTGTGACTGCCAGTTAATCGATGCTAACATGCTACGCTAATCGACGCAAACATGCTATTTACTGGCGGTGCTAAAGCAGACATGGCACAGAGATGTATGGATAACCTGCAGATGCATTTGCAACAATTAAGTCAACGAAATCACAAAGGTGAGTTTTGTTGATGTTGACTGCCAGCTAATCGATGCTAACATGCTATGCTAATCGATGCTAACATGCTATTTACCGGCGGTGCTAAAGCAGACATGGCACAGAGATGTATGGATAACCTGCAGATGCATTTGCTACGATAAAGTCAACGAAATTACAAAGGTGAGTTTTGTTGACGTTGACTGCCAGCTAATCGATGCTAACATGCTATGCTAATTGATGCTAACATGCTATTTACCAGCGGTGCTAAAGCAGACATGGCACAGTTAGTATGAATAACCTGCAGATGCATTTGCAACTATATTACGTTTCCTTCCACCCACATTTAATGCCAAACAAACACTTACCAATCGACGGATTTAAGTTGCTCCAGTGTCAAAAGATGCGAAAGTCCTGATCGTTTGGTCCGCAGATTTTACCGGCGATGCTAACGCAGCTATTCGGCCATGCTATGGCTATGAATAGCGTCAATAGCTATTGGCTCAATAGCTTCAGTTTCTTCTTCAATATTTTCATACTCCAACCATCTGTTTCAATACATGCGTAACCTGTTGAATCGCTTAAATCGCTGAAATCCGAGTTTGAATCCGAGCTAATGTCGCTATATCTTGCTGTGGTATTCCCATTGTTTGTTTACATTGGCAGCACTGTGTGACGTCACAGGGAAATGGATAGTGGCATCGCAGAGAGCGAAAATAAGGCACTTTAAAGCTTTATTTAGGGATATTCCGAGACCGGTAAAATTTTGAAAAAAACTTCAAAAAATACAACAAGCCACTGGGAACTGATTTTTATTGTTTTTAACCCTTTTGAAATTGTGATAATGTTCCCCTTTAAAAACAAAGCCCAATGGAAGCTGCCGCATGTTTGACATCCCTGATCTAGATACATATAAATATAATTCACTTCATATTGGATGACCATCTAAGCTAGCGATGCACACCCCTCTTAATCCACTTCCCGTTGAACAAGACACACCTTGTAAAATGACTTGCAAGCATGTGTTCATCACAAAGAACTCTATCAACACTTAAAGGGGAACATTATCACAATTTCAAAAGGGTTAAAAACAATAACATTCAGTTCCCAGTTCCCTTTAAGTCAGGTGGATTACAAAAACAAATACTAATCCAATGTACAGAAAAAGAAGGAACTCATAAAAATGGATGAAAAATACATTTACATTCAATTATGCAGAAATACATAATATATAATACATAATAAAATAATATATATGCTTCTTGAAGTAAACTCAATAAAATTAAAGCTTTACCACATTTTGTGCTTTAGAAACTTTACTTTGACTTTAGCTCCTGACTTCTTCTGTTTGACTGAAATAGCCATGACTGCCACAAGTGGTGGGAAAGTGTACTGCAACTGAGTAATGCTCATACCAGGGGTCGGGAACCTTTTTGGCTGAGAGAGCCAAAAAGCCAAATATTTTAAAATATATTACCATAAGAGCCATATAATATTTTTTTTAAGACTGAACACAACTAAACACGTGCATTTTTAACTAAGACCAACATTTCTATAGTATAATAAGTCTCTTATTCTTTGTAATAACATTGTTATTCTGAAGCTAACTGTGGGGGGGGTGTGGCCTGCGGGCCTGCAGCGACAGGTGCGTAGATGGCCCACCTGGGCCTTGTTATCTAATCACCTGTCACTCTGTTTTAAGCAGCAGCCAGGAGGAGAGACAAGGTTGGGGCTGGAAATACAATTGCTGGAAAGCAACTTTTGGCTCTAGAGCCATAGGTTCCCTACCCCTGTCTTATATGGACCCTGGCAGAAGAACTGATATTGTTAGCGGCCCCGCCCCAATGGTTAAGAAACCAATTTAAAGTAAAAGTTTGTAGCTCCTTAAATAATCCACTTTTTCCAGCTCTCTCCTGTCAAAAGCAACACTTTTTCCGCCTAACCAAGCTAAATGTACATAATTTTAACCACTATTTGACTTTCAAAGTGCTGCTCGCTACATGTTTGGTGTTGCAGGTGCAGATCAAAAGCAACAAACCACTAGAAGCACTTGTGTCTCCAATCAGGTTCAATGTCACCCTGCCTCTGACATTGTGTGGAACATCACATGACCGTGTGTGTGTGTGTGTGTGTGTGTGTGTGTGTGTGTGTGTCACATGGCCTTGTTCTGCCATGCAGTGTTACTTACTCAGCTGATCATTGTCCATGTGTGAGTGCAAGAAGAAAGGCTCCTTTGAGGAGAAATGTCATAGCTATAAGGAAAAGATGATTTGGTCTCAGAGCTATGCTAACTTGTATCACTCAAGTTGGCATTCCGCACGCACACACACACACACACACACACACACACTTGTATTTGTTACCTTCTAGAGACCTGAGAAAAGCCTTTCTAGATATATAAAGAAGTGTATTTCCAACATTAATATACACACACAATGTAAAGATAAAAATGCTTGTTGTGAAATATTAGTTGGAATTTCACTAGAAAAAACAAGAATTTGGGCAGTAATATTAAGAAAAGTCGTAATTTTACGCATCGCAAGTCAAAATTTTCCAAGAAAAACGGAACATTTGTGCAATATTATGATAAAAGTTGGAATTGTACTCAACAGTCGCAGTTTTACAAGAAAAGCTTAAAATCTTGTCAATTTTATGAAAAGAGTCGTTTTACTCGACAAAAGTCAATTTTATAAGAAAACTGTCAAATGTCGGCAATATTCTAATAATTGTATGTTTCTGCGATGAGGTGGCGACTTGTCCAGGGTGTACCCTGCCCATCGCCCGAATGCAGCTGAAATAGGCTCCAGCACCCCCCGCCACCCTGAAAAGGACAAGCGGTAGGAAATGGATGGATGGCAAAGCTATGACAAAAGTTATTATTTTACAAAAAAAATGCCACTATTTTACAAGAAAAAAAACATTGGCAATATTGTGATAAAAGTCAGAATTTTATAAGACAAATGTCACCGTTTTGCATTAAAAAGTAATTTTACATGAATAAGTAATAGAGAAAATATTACATTATGACAGAAAGAAAATGAGAAATTGTTCCCAATTTTATAAGAAAAAAGTCGACATATTGTGAGAAAAAAACTGAATTTAGTTCATCTATTTATTTTTGATTGTAATTAGTTTTTAATCTTCATTATTTACTTCAACTTATTACAGTATGTCTTTACATTAAAAAAAACAAACATATATTAATGTTGGCCAAAGGGGGCGAATTTCAACTTCTTACACACACTTGTTATTTCATATGTTGACCCAAAGGGGAGCACTTTTAAAAGCGACACGCGGTCGAATGTGAAAAATGTCTCCTTTTTGGGACCACCTTCATGTTGAGCAGCAGGGGTGCAGAAGACACATTGTCTATTAGATGCAATGTTCTTCACACCTCCTCATATGGAAGATACTTTTCCTTCTTCATGTCTCAAGAAGGCTAGAAATTCAAAAACACACACACACACACGTTGTCATGATTTTCATGACAAAAAATGATTTAAGGAAAAAAATGATTTTCAAGGTAAAAGTTTATATTCAAGGAAAAAAAATATTTTTAACGTAAAATTTGATTTTAAAAGAAAAAATATATTCAAAGTAAAAGGTGATTTACGAGGAAAAAAAATATTTAAGGAAAAAAATGATTTTCAAGGAAAAAAAATATTTTCAAGGTAAAAGTTGATTTTCGTGACCCAAAAATTATTTGCAAGGAAAAAAATGATTTTCAAGGTAAAAGTTGATTTTCAAGGGAAAAAAATCAAGGTAAAAGTTGATTTTCATAACAAAAAATGATTTTCAAGGAAAAAAAAAATTTGCAAGGTAAAAAAAAATGTCAAGGAAAAAAATGATTTTCAAGGTAAAAGTTGATTTTCAAGGGAAAGAAATCAAGGTAAAAATTGATTTTCATAACAAAAAATGATTTTCAAGGGAAAAAAAAATTTTCAAGGTAAAAAATACATTTCAAGGAAAAAAATGATTTTCAAGGAAAAAAAATATTTTCAAGGTAAAAGTTGATTTTCGTGACCCAAAAATTATTTGCAAGGAAAAAAATGATTTTCAAGGTAAAAGTTGATTTTCAAGGGAAAAAAATCAAGGTAAAAGTTGATTTTCATAACAAAAAATGATTTTCAAGGGAAAAAAAAAATTTCAAGGTAAAAAAAAATTTCAAGGAAAAAAATGATTTTCAAGGTAAAAGTTGATTTTCAAGGGAAAAAAATCAAGGTAAAAATTGATTTTCATAACAAAAAATGATTTTCAAGGAAAAAAAAAATTTCAAGGTAAAAAAAAATTTCAAGGAAAAAAATGATTTTCAAGGTAAAAGTTGATTTTCAAGGGAAAAAAATCAAGGTAAAAATTGATTTTCATAACAAAAAATGATTTTCAAGGAAAAAAAAAATTTTCAAGGTAAAAAAAAAATTTCAAGGAAAAAAATGATTTTCAAGGTAAAAGTTGATTTCCATGACAAAAAAATGATTTTCAATATTTACTTTTCCTTCATGTCTCAAGAAGGCTAGAAACACAAGAACAGGGACACACACACGCACACACACACACACACACACACGCACACACACACACACACACACACACACACACTGCCTGAGGACTGTGTGCAAGTGAAGCATGAAAGTGGTCACAGAAAGTAAGAAACGAGCTTGTGAAGACATTCACTGGAGCTTCAGTGCTGGCTGACATTTTTCTGACTGATCAGAGCCTCCAGGATTTTGCAACTTTGCGATCTGCATTTTATTTAAAATCACATGCAAATTACAAGGATTATTTTTTACGATTCAAAACGGTTTTAAAGTTTTCAAGAATCTATTTAGAAGATGTTTTTCAGGTGTCAATATAGCTATAATGATTGTAATGTACATTTCAAAGCCATGCTTGTCTTCTACAGCAGTGGTCCCCAACCACCGGGCCGCAGAATACTTTTTTATAATTCTTTTTTTATTTTTTTTTATTAAATCAACATAAAAAAACACAAGATACACTTACAATTAGTGAACCAACCCAAAAAACCTCTCTTTTGTATGACAAAAATAAATAAATAAATACAAAATATCCTTCCCTAAGCTTCAATGCCTTTTCTCAGGGGCACTCACCTTTTGTTTATTTTTGGTTTAAGCATTAGACACCTTTTTACCTGCACTCTGCCTCCCGCTGTTTCCCACATCCACAAAGCAATGAGCTCCCTGCTGCCACCTACTGATATGGAAGAGTATTACAGGGTTACTCTGCCACGCTCTAGACAGCACCGACACTCAACAACAACACATCATTTGCAGACTATAATTACTGGTTGGAAAAAAATATTTTCAACCCATCCATCCATTTTTTACTGCTTGTCCCTGTAGGTTAAATGAGAGAATCTCCCTCGGCACACCAGACTGTGTCTCACAGCACAATGGTGCAAAAACATTGCTCTAAAGTCACTTTTATAACCCATTTTTGGAGTCTGTTGGCAAGATATTTGATCCTGGAGGCGGTGCCAGCGTGCCAAGTAAACAAAGTCCTCAAAAGCATCGTTGTTGGTCTTTTTGTTAACCTCGAAATATATATCTTGAAGTGGCTCATAACAGGACACTACAATACTGGGGAGTTACTACACAATTCATATCAATCCTGCCTTTGCACTGATAAGGAGATAACACAGATAAGAAACAAAGATACATTTCCAATATATATATATATATATATATATATATATATATATATATATATATATATATATATATATATATATATATATTATATTGTGGATAAACCGCTCAATTTTTGTTTCAGCAGACCACAGAACTTTCCTCCAGAAGATGTTATCTTTGTCCATGTGATGTCAGATGAAACAGAAATTGAGCTGTTTGGCCACAATACCCAGCAACATATTTGGAGGAGAAAAGGTGAGGCCTTTTAATCCCAGGAACACCATGTCTACCGTCAAGCATGGTGGTGGTAGTATTATGACCTGGGCCTGTTTTGCTGGCAATGGAACTGCTGCTTTAAATGTGACAATGAAAAAGGAGAATTAGCTACAAATTGTTCAGGACAAGATAAAGTCATCAGGGGGGAGGTTGGGTCTTGGGCGCAGTTGTGTGTTCCAACAGGACAATGACCCCAAACTTACGTAAAAAGTGGTAAAGGAATGGCTAAATCGGTCTAGATAGAATAGAAAGTCCATGCCAGAAAACCAACACATTTAGCTGAACTGCACTAATTTTTATCAAGAGTGGTCAAAAATTCAAGCAGAAACTTGTGAATATGTAATATGTACAATATACACACTGCAAGTATATATATCATGTAGTAACAGACACCTTCATAACAATATGTAATATGTACAATATACACACTGCAAGTATATATATATCATGTAATAACAGACACCTTCATAACATGTATTATGTACAATATACACACTAGTAACAGACACCTTCATAACAACATTATGTACAATATACACACTAGTAATAGACACCTTCATAACAAAATGTAATGTGTACAATATACACACTAGTAACAGACACCTTCATAACAACATGTATTATGTACAATATACACACTAGTAACAGACACCTTCATAACAACATGTATTATGTACAATATACACACTAGTAACAGACACCTTCATAACAACATTATGTACAATATACACACTAGTAACAGACACCTTCATAACAAAATGTAATGTGTACAATATACACACTAGTAACAGACACCTTCATAACAACATGTATTATGTACAATATACACACTAGTAACAGACACTTTCATAACAAAATGTAATGTGTACAATATACACACTGCAAGTATATGTATCATGTAGTAACAGACACCTTCATAACAATATGTAATATGTACAATATACACACTAGTAACAGACACCTTCATAACAATATGTAATATGTACAACATACACACTGCAAGTATATATATCATGTAGTAACAGACACCTTCATAACAACATGTAGTATGTACAACATACACACTAGTAACAGACACCTTCATAACAACATGTAGTATGTACAATATACACACTAGTAACAGACACCTTCATAACAATATGTATTATGTACAATATACACACTAGTAACAGACACCTTCATAACAACATGTAATATGTACAATATACACACTGGTAACAGACACCTTCATAACAATATGTATTATGTACAATATACACACTAGTAACAGACACCTTCATAACAACATGTAATATGTACAATATACACACTGGTAACAGACACCTTCATAACAACATGTAGTATGTTTATGTACAATATACACACTAGTAACAGACACCTTCATAACAACATGTAGTATGTACAATATACACACTAGTAACAGACACCTTCATAACAACATGTAATATGTACAATATACACACTAGTAACAGACACCTTCATAACAACATGTAATATGTAAAATATACACACTAGTAACAGACACCTTCATAACAACATGTAATATGTACAATATACACACTAGTAACAGACACCTTCATAACAACATGTAATATGTACAATATACACACTAGTAACAGACACCTTCATAACAACATGTACTATGTACAATATACACACTAGTAACAGACACCTTCATAACAACATGTAGTATGTACAATATACACACTAGTAACAGACACCTTCATAACAACATGTAATATGTACAATATACACACTAGTAACAGACACCTTCATAACAACATGTAATATGTACAATATACACACTAGTAACAGACACCTTCATAACAACATGTAGTATGTACAATATACACACTAGTAACAGACACCTTCATAACAACATGTAGTATGTACAATATACACACTAGTAACAGACACCTTCATAACAACATGTAATATGTACAATATACACACTAGTAACAGACACCTTCATAACAACATGTAATATGTACAATATACACACTAGTAACAGACACCTTCATAACAAAATGTAATGTGTACAATATACACTAGTAACAGACACCTTCATAACAACATGTAGTATGTACAATATACACACTAGTAACAGACACCTTCATAACAACATGTAATATGTACAATATACACACTAGTAACAGACACCTTCATAACAACATGTAATATGTACAATATACACACTAGTAACAGACACCTTCATAACAACATGTAATGTGTACAATATACACACTAGTAACAGACACCTTCATAACAACATGTAATATGTACAATATACACACTAGTAACAGACACCTTCATAACAACATGTAATATGTACAATATACACACTAGTAACAGACACCTTCATAACATGTAGTATGTACAATATACACACTAGTAACAGACACCTTCATAACATGTACTATGTACAATATACACACTAGTAACAGACACCTTCATAACAACATGTAGTATGTACAATATACACACTAGTAACAGACACCTTCATAACAACATGTAATATGTACAATATACACACTAGTAACAGACACCTTCATAACAACATGTAGTATGTACAATATACACACTAGTAACAGACACCTTCATAACAACATGTAGTATGTACAATATACACACTAGTAACAGACACCTTCATAACAACATGTAGTATGTACAATATACACACTAGTAACAGACACCTTCATAACAACATGTAGTATGTACAATATACACACTAGTAACAGACACCTTCATAACAACATGTAATATGTACAATATACACACTAGTAACAGACACCTTCATAACAACATGTAATGTGTACAATATACACACTAGTAACAGACACCTTCATAACAACATGTAGTATGTACAATATACACACTAGTAACAGACACCTTCATAACAACATGTAATATGTACAATATACACACTAGTAACAGACACCTTCATAACAAAATGTAATGTGTACAATATACACACTAGTAACAGACACCTTCATAACAACATGTAGTATGTACAATATACACACTAGTAACAGACATCTTCATAACAACATGTAATATGTACAATATACACACTAGTAACAGACACCTTCATAACAACATGTAGTATGTACAACATACACACTAGTAACAGACACCTTCATAACAACATGTAGTATGTACAACATACACACTAGTAACAGACACCTTCATAACAACATGTAGTATGTACAATATACACACTAGTAACAGACACCTTCATAACAACATGTAGTATGTACAATATACACACTAGTAACAGACACCTTCATAACAACATGTAATATGTACAATATACACACTAGTAACAGACACCTTCATAACAACATGTATTATGTACAATATACACACTAGTAACAGACACCTTCATAACAACATGTAATATGTACAATATACACACTAGTAACAGACACCTTCATAACAACATGTAATATGTACAATATACACACTAGTAACAGACACCTTCATAACAACATGTAGTATGTACAATATACACACTAGTAACAGACACCTTCATAACAACATGTAATATGTACAATATACACACTAGTAACAGACACCTTCATAACAACATGTAGTATGTACAATATACACACTAGTAACAGACACCTTCATAACAACATGTAATATGTACAATATACACACTAGTAACAGACACCTTCATAACAACATGTAGTATGTACAATATACACACTAGTAACAGACACCTTCATAACAACATGTAATATGTACAATATACACACTAGTAACAGACACCTTCATAACAACATGTAGTATGTACAATATACACACTAGTAACAGACACCTTCATAACAACATGTATTATGTTTATGTACAACATACACCTAATGATCTGTCTGGTCCGACACATGAAAAGTTTCTGACCTGGGCTTGAAACAAGATGGTCTTCTTCTTCCCAGATCTTCTCCCTGGTGGTGTTTGCCTCCATCGTGAACGAGGGTTACGTCAACGTCGGCAGCGAGCGTCTCTACTGCGTCTTCAACAAGAACGCGGACGCCTGCAACTACGGAGTCTTTGTGGGTCTGGTGGGCCTGCTGGCCGGATCCTTCTTCCTGCTCCTGGACTACAAGTTCTCTTCCATCAGCTCCGTCAAAGACCGCAAGAAGGCCGTCCTGCTGGAGATGGTCTTCTCAGGTGAGGACGCACACACCTGGGACTCTGTGACGCACCTGCAAGACCACATAGTCTCACACCTGCAAGACCACATAGTCCCACACCTGCAAGACCACATAGTCTCACACCTGCAAGACCACATAGTCTCACACCTGCAAGACCACATAGTCTCACACCTGCAAGACCACGTAGTCTCACACCCGCAAGACCACGTAGTCTCACACCTGCAAGACCACATAGTCTCACACCTGCAAGACCACATAGTCTCACACCTGCAAGACCACATAGTCTCACACCTGCAAGACCACATAGTCTCACACCTGCAAGACCACATAGTCTCACACCCGCAAGACCACGTAGTCTCACACCCGCAAGACCACGTAGTCTCACACCTGCAAGACCACATAGTCTCACACCTGCAAGACCACATAGTCTCACACCTGCAAGACCACATAGTCTCACACCTGCAAGACCACATAGTCTCACACCTGCAAGACCACATAGTCTCACACCTGCAAGACCACATAGTCCCACACCTGCAAGACCACATAGTCCCACACCTGCAAGACCACATAGTCTCACACCTGCAAGACCACATAGTCTCACACCTGCAAGACCACATAGTCTCACACCTGCAAGACCACATAGTCTCACACCTGCCAGACCACATAGTCTCACACCTGCCAGACCACATAGTCTCACACCTGCAAGACCACATAGTCTCACACCTGCAAGACCACATAGTCTCACACCTGCAAGACCACATAGTCTCACACCTGCAAGACCACATAGTCCCACACCTGCAAGACCACATAGTCTCACACCTGCAAGACCACATAGTCTCACACCTGCAAGACCACATAGTCTCACACCTGCAAGACCACATAGTCTCACACCTGCCAGACCACATAGTCTCACACCTGCCAGACCACATAGTCTCACACCTGCAAGACCACATAGTCTCACACCTGCAAGACCACATAGTCTCACACCTGCAAGACCACATAGTCCCACACCTGCAAGACCACATAGTCTCACACCTGCAAGACCACATAGTCTCACACCTGCAAGACCACATAGTCTCACACCTGCAAGACCACATAGTCCCACACCTGCAAGACCACATAGTCCCACACCTGCAAGACCACATAGTCCCACACCTGCAAGACCACATAGTCTCACACCTGCAAGACCACATAGTCTCACACCTGCAAGACCACATAGTCCCACACCTGCAAGACCACATAGTCCCACACCTGCAAGACCACATAGTCTCACACCTGCAAGACCACATAGTCCCACACCTGCAAGACCACATAGTCTCACACCTGCAAGACCACATAGTCTCACACCTGCAAGACCACATAGTCCCACACCTGCAAGACCACATAGTCTCACACCTGCAAGACCACATAGTCTCACACCTGCAAGACCACATAGTCTCACACCTGCAAGACCACATAGTCTCACACCTGCAAGACCACATAGTCTCACACCTGCAAGACCACATAGTCTCACACCTGCAAGACCACATAGTCTCACACCTGCAAGACCACATAGTCCCACACCTGCAAGACCACATAGTCTCACACCTGCACACCTCAAGTTGTCACCTTGTGTAAATGCTAAATAAAAAGAGAATACAACAAATCCTTTTCAACTTATATTCAATTGAATAGACTGCAAAGACAAGATATTTACTGTTCGAAACAATTGTCAAAAAAGGCATTTTTACCAGTGTGTTACATGGCCTTTCCTTTGAACAACACTCAGTGCAGGTTTGGGAACTGAGGAGACACATTTTTGAACTGGAATTCTTTCCCATTCTTGCTTGATGTACAGCTTAAGTTGTTCAACAGTCTCCTGCCTCATATTTTAGCCTGCACACATTTTCAATGTCTGGACTACAGGCAGGCCAGTCTAGTACCCGCAAATAAGCAGGGGCGTCCATGATAACGTTGCTTGGATGACAACATATGTTGCTCCAAAAGCTGTATGTACCTTTCAGCATTAATGGTGCCTTCACAGATGTGTAAGTTAGCCATGCCTTGGCCACTAATACACCCCCATACCATCACACATGCTGACTACAACACTTTCACCCTACAACAATCACTAATACACCCCCATACCATCACACATGCTGACTAGAACACTTTCACCCTACAACAATCACTAATACACCCCCATACCATCACACATGCTGCCTAGAACACTTTCACCCTACAACAATCACTAATACACCCCCATACCATCACACATGCTGCCTAGAACACTTTCACCCTACAACAATCACTAATACACCCCCATACCATCACACATGCTGCCTAGAACACTTTCACCCTACAACAATCACTAATACACCCCCATACCATCACACATGCTGCCTAGAACACTTTCACCCTACAACAATCACTAATACACCCCCATACCATCACACATGCTGCCTAGAACACTTTCACCCTACAACAATCACTAATACACCCCATACCATCACACATGCTGACTAGAACACTTTCACCCTACAACAATCACTAATACACCCCCATACCATCACACATGCTGCCTAGAACACTTTCACCCTACAACAATCACTAATACACCCCATACCATCACACATGCTGACTAGAACACTTTCACCCTACAACAATCACTAATACACCCCCATACCATCACACATGCTGCCTAGAACACTTTCACCCTACAACAATCACTAATACACCCCCATACCATCACACATGCTGACTACCACACTTTCACCCTACAACAATCACTAATACACCCCCATACCATCACACATGCTGCCTAGAACACTTTCACCCTACAACAATCACTAATACACCCCCATACCATCACACATGCTGACTACCACACTTTCACCCTACAACAATCACTAATACACCCCCATACCATCACACACGCTGCCTAGAACACTTTCACCCTACAACAATCACTAATACACCCCCATACCATCACACATGCTGCCTAGAACACTTTCACCCTACAACAATCACTAATACACCCCCATACCATCACACATGCTGCCTAGAACACTTTCACCCTACAACAATCACTAATACACCCCCATACCATCACACATGCTGCCTACAACACTTTCACCCTACAACAATCACTAATACACCCCCATACCATCACACATGCTGCCTAGAACACTTTCACCCTACAACAATCACTAATACACCCCCATACCATCACACATGCTGACTACAACACTTTCACCCTACAACAATCACTAATACACCCCCATACCATCACACATGCTGACTACAACACTTTCACCCTACAACAATCACTAATACACCCCCATACCATCACACATGCTGCCTAGAACACTTTCACCCTACAACAATCACTAATACACCCCCATACCATCACACATGCTGCCTAGAACACTTTCACCCTACAACAATCACTAATACACCCCCATACCATCACACATGCTGCCTAGAACACTTTCACCCTACAACAATCACTAATACACCCCCATACCATCACACATGCTGCCTAGAACACTTTCACCCTACAACAATCACTAATACACCCCCATACCATCACACATGCTGCCTAGAACACTTTCACCCTACAACAATCACTAATACACCCCCATACCATCACACATGCTGCCTAGAACACTTTCACCCTACAACAATCACTAATACACCCCCATACCATCACACATGCTGCCTAGAACACTTTCACCCTACAACAATCACTAATACACCCCCATACCATCACACATGCTGCCTAGAACACTTTCACCCTACAACAATCACTAATACACCCCCATACCATCACACATGCTGCCTAGAACACTTTCACCCTACAACAATCACTAATACACCCCATACCATCACACATGCTGACTAGAACACTTTCACCCTACAACAATCACTAATACACCCCCATACCATCACACATGCTGCCTAGAACACTTTCACCCTACAACAATCACTAATACACCCCATACCATCACACATGCTGACTAGAACACTTTCACCCTACAACAATCACTAATACACCCCCATACCATCACACATGCTGCCTAGAACACTTTCACCCTACAACAATCACTAATACACCCCCATACATCACACATGCTGACTACCACACTTTCACCCTACAACAATCACTAATACACCCCCATACCATCACACATGCTGCCTAGAACACTTTCACCCTACAACAATCACTAATACACCCCCATACCATCACACATGCTGCCTAGAACACTTTCACCCTACAACAATCACTAATACACCCCCATACCATCACACATGCTGACTACCACACTTTCACCCTACAACAATCACTAATACACCCCCATACCATCACACACGCTGCCTAGAACACTTTCACCCTACAACAATCACTAATACACCCCCATACCATCACACATGCTGCCTAGAACACTTTCACCCTACAACAATCACTAATACACCCCCATACCATCACACATGCTGCCTAGAACACTTTCACCCTACAACAATCACTAATACACCCCCATACCATCACACATGCTGCCTACAACACTTTCACCCTACAACAATCACTAATACACCCCCATACCATCACACATGCTGCCTAGAACACTTTCACCCTACAACAATCACTAATACACCCCCATACCATCACACATGCTGACTACAACACTTTCACCCTACAACAATCACTAATACACCCCCATACCATCACACATGCTGACTACAACACTTTCACCCTACAACAATCACTAATACACCCCCATACCATCACACATGCTGACTACCACACTTTCACCCTACAACAATCACTAATACACCCCCATACCATCACACATTCTGCCTAGAACACTTTCACCCTACAACAATCACTAATACACCCCCATACCATCACACATGCTGACTAGAACACTTTCACCCTACAACAATCACTAATACACCCCCATACCATCACACGTGCTGCCTAGAACACTTTCACCCTACAACAATCACTAATACACCCCCATACCATCACACATGCTGCCTAGAACACTTTCACCCTACAACAATCACTAATACACCCCCATACCATCACACATGCTGCCTAGAACACTTTCACCCTACAACAATCACTAATACACCCCCATACCATCACACATGCTGCCTAGAACACTTTCACCCTACAACAATCACTAATACACCCCCATACCATCACACATGCTGCCTAGAACACTTTCACCCTACAACAATCACTAATACACCCCCATACCATCACACATGCTGCCTAGAACACTTTCACCCTACAACAATCACTAATACACCCCCATACCATCACACATGCTGCCTAGAACACTTTCACCCTACAACAATCACTAATACACCCCCATACCATCACACATGCTGACTACCACACTTTCACCCTACAACAATCACTAATACACCCCCATACCATCACACATGCTACCTAGAACACTTTCACCCTACAACAATCACTAATACACCCCCATACCATCACACATGCTGACTAGGACACTTTCACCCTACAACAATCACTAATACACCCCCATACCATCACACATGCTGCCTAGAACACTTTCACCCTACAACAATCACTAATACACCCCCATACCATCACACATGCTGACTACCACACTTTCACCCTACAACAATCACTAATACACCCCCATACCATCACACATGCTGCCTAGAACACTTTCACCCTACAACAATCACCAATACACCCCCATACCATCACACATGCTGCCTAGAACACTTTCACCCTACAACAATCACTAATACACCCCCATACCATCACACATGCTGCCTAGAACACTTTCACCCTACAACAATCACTAATACACCCCCATACCATCACACATGCTGCCTAGAACACTTTCACCCTACAACAATCACTAATACACCCCCATACCATCACACATGCTGCCTAGAACACTTTCACCCTACAACAATCACTAATACACCCCCATACCATCACACATGCTGCCTAGAACACTTTCACCCTACAACAATCACTAATACACCCCCATACCATCACACATGCTGCCTAGAACACTTTCACCCTACAACAATCACTAATACACCCCCATACCATCACACATGCTGCCTAGAACACTTTCACCCTACAACAACCACTAATACACCCCCATACCATCACACATGCTACCTAGAACACTTTCACCCTACAACAATCACTAATACACCCCCATACCATCACACATGCTGCCTAGAACACTTTCACCCTACAACAATCACCAATACACCCCCATACCATCACACATGCTGCCTAGAACACTTTCACCCTACAACAATCACTAATACACCCCCATACCATCACACATGCTGCCTAGAACACTTTCACCCTACAACAATCACTAATACACCCCCATACCATCACACATGCTGCCTAGAACACTTTCACCCTACAACAATCACTAATACACCCCCATACCATCACACATGCTGACTAGAACACTTTCACCCTACAACAATCACTAATACACCCCCATACCATCACACATGCTGCCTAGAACACTTTCACCCTACAACAATCACTAATACACCCCCATACCATCACACATGCTGCCTAGAACACTTTCACCCTACAACAATCACTAATACACCCCCATACCATCACACATGCTGCCTAGAACACTTTCACCCTACAACAATCACTAATACACCCCCATACCATCACACATGCTGCCTAGAACACTTTCACCCTACAACAATCACTAATACACCCCCATACCATCACACATGCTGCCTAGAACACTTTCACCCTACAACAATCACTAATACACCCCCATACCATCACACATGCTGCCTAGAACACTTTCACCCTACAACAATCACTAATACACCCCCATACCATCACACATGCTGCCTACAACACTTTCACCCTACAACAATCACTAATACACCCCCATACCATCACACATGCTGCCTAGAACACTTTCACCCTACAACAATCACTAATACACCCCCATACCATCACACATGCTGCCTAGAACACTTTCACCCTACAATAATCACTAATACACCCCCATACCATCACACATGCTGCCTAGAACACTTTCACCCTACAACAATCACTAATACACCCCCATACCATCACACATGCTGCCTAGAACACTTTCACCCTACAACAATCACTAATACACCCCCATACCATCACACATGCTGCCTAGAACACTTTCACCCTACAATAATCACTACCCCCTTACCATCACACATGCTGACTACCACACTTTCACCCTACAACAATCACTAATACACCCCTCATACCAGGCCACTCATGCTGCCTAGAACACTTCACCCTACAACAATCACTAATACACCCCCATACCAGCACACATGCTGCCTAAACACTTTCACCCTACAACAATCACTAATACACCCCCATACATCACACATGCTGCCTACAACACTTTCACCCTACAACAATCACTAATACACCCCCATACCATCACACATGCTGCCTAGCAACACTTTCACCCTACAACAATCACTAATACACCCCCATACCATCACACATGCTGCCTAGAACACTTTCACCCTACAACAATCACTAATACACCCCCATACCATCACACATGCTGCCTAGAACACTTTCACCCTACAACAATCACTAATACACCCCCATACCATCACACATGCTGACTAGAACACTTTCACCCTACAACAATCACTAATACACCCCCATACCATCACACATGCTGCCTAGAACACTTTCACCCTACAACAATCACTAATACACCCCCATACCATCACACATGCTGCCTAGAACACTTTCACCCTACAACAATCACTAATAGCACCCCCATACCATCACACATGCTGACCTAGAACACTTTCACCCTACAACAATCACTAATACACCCCCATACCATCACACATGCTGCCTAGAACACTTTCACCCTACAACAATCACTAATGACACCCCCATACCATCACACATGCTGCCTAGAACACTTTCACCCTACCAACAATCACTAATACACCCCCATACCATCACACATGCTGCCTAGAACACTTTCACCCTACAACAATCACTAATACACCCCCATACCATCACACATGCTGCCTAGAACACTTTCACCCTACAACAATCACTAATACACCCCCATACATCACACATGCTGCCTAGAACACTTTCACCCTACAACAATCACTAATACACCCCCATACCATCACACATGCTGCCTAGAACACTTTCACCCTACAACAATCACTAATACACCCCCATACCATCACACATGCTGCCTAGAACACTTTCACCCTACAACAATCACTAATACACCCCCATACCATCACACATGCTGCCTAGAACACTTTCACCCTACAACAATCACTAATACACCCCCATACCATCACACATGCTGCCTAGAACACTTTCACCCTACAACAATCACTAATACACCCCCATACCATCAACATGCTGCCTAGAACACTTTCACCCTACAACAATCACTAATACACCCCCATACCATCACACATGCTGCCTAGAACACTTTCACCCTACAACAATCACTAATACACCCCCATACCATCACACATGCTGCCTAGAACACTTTCACCCTACAACAATCACTAATACACCCCCATACCATCACACATGCTGCCTAGAACACTTTCACCCTACAACAATCACTAATACACCCCCATACCATCACACATGCTGCCTAGAACACTTTCACCCTACAATAATCACTAATACACCCCCATACCATCACACATGCTGCCTAGAACACTTTCACCCTACAACAATCACTAATACACCCCCATACCATCACACATGCTGCCTAGAACACTTTCACCCTACAACAATCACTAATACACCCCCATACCATCACACATGCTGCCTAGAACACTTTCACCCTACAACAATCACTAAATACACCCCCATACCATCACACATGCTGCCTAGAACACTTTCACCCTACAATAATCACTAATACACCCCCATACCATCACACATGCTGACTACAACACTTTCACCCTACAACAATCACTAATACACCCCCCATACCATCACACATGCTGCCTAGAACACTTTCACCCTACAACAATCACTAATACACCCCCATACCATCACACATGCTGCCTAGAACACTTTCACCCTACAACAATCACTAATACACCCCCATACCATCACACATGCTGACTAGCCACACTTTCACCCTACAACAATCACTAATACACCCCCATACCATCACACATGCTGCTACAACACTTTCACCCTACAACAATCACTAATACACCCCCATACCATCACACATGCTGACTACAACACTTTCACCCTACAACAATCACTAATACACCCCCATACCATCACACATGCTGACTAGAACACTTTCACCCTACAACAATCACTAATACACCCCCATACCATCACACATGCTGCCTAGAACACTTTCACCCTACAACAATCACTAATACACACCCATACCATCACACATGCTGACTACCACACTTTCACCCTACAACAATCACTAATACACCCCCATACCATCACACATGCTGACTACCACACTTTCACCCTACAACAATCACTAATACACCCCCATACCATCACACATGCTGACTACCACACTTTCACCCCTACAACAATCACTAATACACCCCCATACCATCACACATGCTGCCTACAACACTTTCACCCTACAACAATCACTAATACACCCCCATACCATCACACATGCTGACTAGAACACTTTCACCCTACAACAATCACTAATACACCCCCATACCAATCACACATGCTGCCTAGAACACTTTCACCCTTACAACAATCACTAATACACCCCCATACCATCACACATGCTGACTACCACACTTTCACCTAGAACAATCACTAATACACCCCCATACCATCACACATGCTGACTACAACACTTTCACCCTACAACAATCACTAATACACCCCATACCATCACACATGCTGCCTACAACACTTTCACCCTACAACAATCACTAATACACCCCCATACCATCACAACATGCTGCCTAGAACACTTTCACCCTACAACAATCACTAATACACCCCCATACCATCACACATGCTGCCTAGAACACTTTCACCCCTACAATAATCACTAATACACCCCCATACCATCACACATGCTGCCCTAGAACACTTTCACCCTACAACAATCACTAATACACCCCCATACCATCACACATGCTGCCTAGAACACTTTCACCCTACAATAATCACTAATACACCCCCATACCATCACACATGCTGCCTAGAACACTTTCACCCTAGGACAGTCCCCATGGGTCTTTTCCTCTTTGGTCCACAGTTTCCAAAAACAATTTGAAATGTGGACTCATCAGACCACAGAACACTTTTCCATCTTAGATGAGCTCCGGCTCAGCCAAGCATTTCTGGGTGTTGTTGATAAATGCGCTGTGGCTTTGCATAGTGGAGTTTTAACTTGCACTTACAGATGTAGCAACTCACTGTAGTTACTGACAGTGGTTTTATGAAGTATTCCTGAGCCCATGTGGTGATATCCTTGACACACTGATGTGGCTTTTTGATGCAGTAGCACCTGAGGAATCAAAAGTGTGAAGTGAAGTAAATTATTTTTATATAGCGCTATTCTCTACTAAAAGTCACGGGCATTCAATGTTGGTTTTCAGCCTTACCGCTTCCGTGCAGTGATTTCTCCACATTCTCTGAACCTTTTGATGATATTACAGAACATAGATGGTGAAATCCCTCAATTCCTTGCAATAGCTGGTTAATAAATGTTGTTCTTAAACAATTTGCTCAGGCATTTGTTGACAAAATGGTGACCCTCACCCCGTCCTTGTTTGTGAATGAGTGAGCATTTCATGGAAGCTGCTTTTATAGCCAATCATGGCACCCACCTGTTCCCAATTAGCCTGTTCACCTGTGGCATGTTCCACATAAGTGTTTGATGAGCATTCCTCAACTGTCTCACTCTTTTTTGCCACTTGTACCAGCTTTTATGAAACATTTTACAGGCATCAAATTCCAAATGAGCTAATATTTGCAAACAAGAAAGTTAGTCAGTGTGAAGATGAAATATCTTGTCTTTGCAGTCTATTTAATTAAATATAAGTTGAAAAGGATTTGTTGTATTCTCTTTTTATTTAGCATTTACACGAGGTGACAACTTGACTGCTTTTGGAGTTTGTCCACCAATATTTCTTCTAAGTTCTTCAAGTCACACTTCAAGATGTATGAAGAGAATTAAAAAGTTCCAATGAAGTCACCTGATGAGAAAAGTTAAGTCCTGGTCTCTGGACTCTTGTCACAAAGCTGCTGGTTCTGTTCTTTGCCAGGTTTCTGGGCCTTCTTGTACTTTGTAAGCTTCTGCTTCCTGGCCACTCAGTGGTCTCAAACTACGGCCGATGAGCTGCCACTCAACCAGGGGGCGGACGCCGCTCGGGCCGCCATCGCCTTCTCCTTCTTCTCCGTTCTCACTTGGGTAAGAACATCAACTCTTGACAACTTCAATACAACATCTGACATTTCTAGTGTGGCTTCAATGGACATGGCCAGGTTCTGGAAGTATGCTAGAAGTAGTCAGTCCAATGGTAGAAGTAGTCAGTTCAGTGTAGAAGTAGTCAGTCCAGTGGTAGATGTAGTCAGTCCAGTGGTAGATGTAGTCAGTCCAGTGGTAGAAGTAGTCAGTTCAGTGGTAGAAGTAGTCAGTTCAGTGTAGAAGTAGTCAGTTCAGTGTAGAAGTAGTCAGTCCAGTGGTAGATGTAGTCAGTCCAGTGGTAGATGTAGTCAGTCCAGTGGTAGAAGTAGTCAGTCCAGTGGTAGATGTAGTCAGTCCAATGGTAGAAGTAGTCAGTTCAGTGTAGAAGTAGTCAGTCCAGTGGTAGAAGTAGTCAGTCCAGTGGTAGAAGTAGTCAGTCCAGTGGTAGAAGTAGTCAGTCCAATGGTAGAAGTAGTCAGTTCAGTGTAGAAGTAGTCAGTCCAGTGGTAGATGTAGTCAGTCCAGTGGTAGATGTAGTCAGTCCAGTGGTAGAAGTAGTCAGTTCAATGGTAGAAGTAGTCATTTCAATGGTAGAAGTAGTCAGTTCAGTGGTAGAAGTGGTCAGTTCAGTGGTAGAAGTGGTCAGTCCAGTGGTAGAAGTAGTCAGTCCAATGGTAGAAGTGGTCAGTCCAGTGGTAGAAGTGGTCAGTCCAGTGGTAGAAGTAGTCAGTCCAGTGGTAGATGTAGTCAGTCCAATGGTAGATGTAGTCAGTCCAATGGTAGATGTAGTCAGTTCAGTGGTAGAAGTGGTCAGTCCAGACGTAGATGTAGTCAGTCCAGTGGTAGAAGTAGTCAGTTCAGTGGTAGATGTAGTCAGTTCAGTGGTAGAAATGGTCAGTTCAGTGGTAGATGTAGTCAGTTCAGTGGTAGAAATGGTCAGTTCAGTGGTAGATGTAGTCAGTCCAGTGGTAGAAGTAGTCAGTCCAATGGTAGAAGTGGTCAGTCCAGTGGTAGATGTAGTCAGTCCAATGGTAGATGTAGTCAGTCCAGTGGTAGATGTAGTCAGTCCAATGGTAGATGTAGTCAGTCCAGTGGTAGATGTAGTCAGTCCAATGGTAGATGTAGTCAGTCCAATGGTAGATGTAGTCAGTTCAGTTGTAGAAGTGGTCAGTCCAGACGTAGATGTAGTCAGTCCAGTGGTAGAAGTAGTCAGTTCAGTGGTAGAAGTAGTCAGTCCAGTGGTAGAAGTAGTCAGTTCAGTGGTAGAAGTAGTCAGTCCAGTGGTAGAAATGGTCAGTTCAGTGGTAGAAGTAGTCAGTTCAGTGGTAGAAGTAGTCAGTTCAGTGGTAGAAGTAGTCAGTTCAGTGGTAGAAGTAGTCAGTTCAGTGGTAGATGTAGTCAGTTCAGTGGTAGAAGTAGTCAGTCCAATGGTAGAAGTAGTCAGTTCAGTGGTAGAAATGGTCAGTCCAGTGGTAGAAGTAGTCAGTCCAGTGGTAGAAGTAGTCAGTTCAGTGGTAGAAGTAGTCAGTTCAGTGGTAGATGTAGTCAGTCCAGTGGTAGATGTAGTCAGTCCAGTGGTAGAAGTAGTCAGTCCAGTGGTAGAAGTGGTCAGTCCAGTGGTAGATGTAGTCAGTCCAGTGGTAGAAGTAGTCAGTCCAGTGGTAGAAGTAGTCAGCCCAGTGGTAGAAGTAGTCAGTTCAGTGGTAGAAGTAGTCAGTCCAGTGGTAGAAGTAGTCAGTTCAGTGGTAGAAGTAGTCAGTCCAGTGGTAGAAATGGTCAGTTCAGTGGTAGAAGTAGTCAGTTCAGTGGTAGAAGTAGTCAGTTCAGTGGTAGATGTAGTCAGTTCAGTGGTAGAAGTAGTCAGTTCAGTGGTAGAAGTAGTCAGTTCAGTGGTAGAAGTAGTCAGTCCAGTGGTAGAAGTAGTCAGTTCAGTGGTAGAAGTAGTCAGTCCAGTGGTAGAAATGGTCAGTTCAGTGGTAGAAGTAGTCAGTTCAGTGGTAGAAGTAGTCAGTTCAGTGGTAGAAGTAGTCAGTCCAATGGTAGAAGTAGTCAGTTCAGTGGTAGATGTAGTCAGTCCAGTGGTAGAAATGGTCAGTCCAGTGGTAGATGTAGTCAGTCCAGTGGTAGAAGTAGTCAGTCCAGTGGTAGATGTAGTCAGTCCAGTGGTAGAAATGGTCAGTCCAGTGGTAGATGTAGTCAGTTCAGTGGTAGATGTAGTCAGTCCAGTGGTAGATGTAGTCATGGGGACAAAACTAATAAACATTGAGCACCCGCTGGCATAAATGTAGATGGGCGGCATAGCTCGGTTGGTAGAGTGGCCGTGCCAGCAACTTGAGGGTTGCAGGTTCAATCCCCACTTGCACCATCCTAGTCACTGCCGTTGTGTCCTTGGGCAAGACACTTGACCCACCTGCTCCCAGTGCCACCCACACTGCTTTAAATGTAACTTAGATATTGGCTTTCACTATGTCAGAGGTGTCCAAAGTGCATCATTTTTTAACGGCCCTAAGCGCATTTAAAAAAAAAAGATAAAAAAAATAAAATAAAAAATGAAAAAGTGGCATAAAGAGGTGAAATGTAACAGGAACATGTTGCAATGTTTACTTTAATGACACAAAGCTGCCATGCAGGCTGTTTCTTTCTTCCAAAAAATAATAATTAATCAAAATCAATGTCACATTAAATATTCCACTTTGAGATATTTTGGTGGGAAAGTGTTGTTTATTTTGTGTTTGCCATATAAAAAACAAAGTTGTTTTTTTTCTAAAGAAGGGCCTAATAAGAACAAACAAAAAACATAAACAACAATGAAAGTTATAATTGACAGATGGATCTGAAGTTGATCTCAAGACGATTGTGTTTAAACAGTAAAAAAAAAAAAAAAAAAAAAAAGGCAGTTTATTTTTAATGAGTAGGACCCTTTTGGATCCCCAATAATTTTAGTGTGATTTTCTTTTGTGTCATTGCTAAAAAAATAATAAAAAAAGGAAATCAATGGTGTTATGTGTTGACATTTGTAAGGCTCCAATTATTCTATAATCTCAAATATTCCACTTTAAAATTCTATTAGGGGAAACTATTGCATATTTTGTGTTTTTTTTTCTATAAGTGAAGTGAATTATATTTATATAGCGCTTTTCTCAAGTGACTCAAAGCGCTTTTTTTACATAGTGAAACCCAATATCTAAGTTCCATTTAAAGCAGTGTGGGTGGCACTGGGAGCAGGTGGGTAAAGTGTCTTGCCCAAGGACACAGCGGCAGTAACTAGGATGGCACAAGCGGGAATCGAACCTGCAACCCTCAAGTTGCTGGCCACTCTACCAACCCAGCTATGCCGCCAAACAAAACAGGGTTTTTTTGACAAAAAGGGCATACAACTTAAATCTTTAAAAACGTTATATTGACATATAGACCTAATGTTGGTCTAGACCAGGGGTGCCCATTACGTGGATGGCGAGCTACCAGTCGACCGCGGGGGGTGTGTCAGTCCATCTCCAGCCAGGCTTTTAAAAAAAATAGACCTAAAAATGAGTGATCATCAATCTTCACCAAGACGTCACTTAAATGACATTCACGGTACCGGAGGGTCTTGTGAGATGACGCTGGCTGCTGCAAGATCATTATTATGAAAATATGACCGAGAGGAAGGCCAGAAACACTTTTTATTTCAACAGACTCTCGCGCCGTACCTTCCGTCAAAACTCTAAAGGCCGACTGCACATTTCCTATCTTCACAATAAAAGCCCTGCTTCATGCTGCCTGCGCTAACTAAATACAGAGTCTCAGAAAACTGGCGTGCACAAGCGATCCCTCAGAAAGCTGGCGTGCACATCACTTGTGCACGCCAGCTTTCCGAGACTCTTATTTTGTTAGCGCAGGCAGCATGAAGCAGGGCTTTTATTGTGAAGATAGGAAATGTGCAGTCGGCCTTTAGAGTTTTGACGGAAGGGACGGCGCGAAAGTCTGTTGAAATAAAAAGTGTTTCTCGTCTTCCTCTCTGTCATTTTTTCATAATAATGAACTGGCAGCAGCCAGCGTCATCTCACAAGACCCTCGGGTGCCGTGAATGTCAATCAAGCAAGCTATGGAAATGGCCGCCAATGTTTTTCTTGTAAAGTGTATGGAAGCTGGATGAATTAGATGCCAAAAACCAACCACTTTCATGTGGTATTGTACAGAAAGGACAACTTTTTTTTTCTCCTCCATTTGAAAATGTGGGCGTTATCATCATTGCTGTCTGATTCCAATCAATGCAAGTCATCAGAATCAGGTAATACACCAACTTATATTCTTGTCTTTGTGAAAGAAAGACATCTATATGTGTTACACATGCTTGTATTATCATTAAACACATTTAACTTGTTTACAAAAATGTCTCTTTCATAAATAAATAAATATAAATGATATATATAAATGAGGTAGATCGAGTTGGTCAATTGAAAAGTAGCTCGCCTGCAGAAAAAGTGTGGGCACCCCTGGTCTAGACATTTAAACTTTGAATAATAATAATACAAAATAATGACACATTTTAAATATTTTTTGGAGCAAAATCCTTTGGGGTCCCTGGGATCAAGCTGAGATAGGTGCCAGCGCCCCCCGCCACCCCAAAAGGGAATAAGCGGATGAAAATGGATGGATGGATGGATGGATGGGATCAAGCCTGAGTGGAGGCCTAAATGTATATTTTCACACTTGTATTGGTTTTTGAAATAAAAACATCAAAATGGCCCCAGCTTGCTTTGATTTTTCAGTGTGCGGCCCTCAGTGTCAAAAGTTTGGACACCCCTGCACAATGTAAAGCAGTGGTCCCCAACCACCGGGCCGCAGAATAATTTTTTATTAAAAAAAAAAGAAAAAAAGTTTTATTTTTATGAAATCAACATAAAAAACACAATATCCACTTACAATTAGTGCACCAACCACAAAAACCTCCCTTTTTCATGACAAAGAAGAAAAGAAAAAAAAAAAAAAGGACACCCCCCCGGGCCGCGGGACAAATTATTAAGCGTTGACCAGTCCGCGGATAAAAAAAGGTTGGGGACCACTGATGTAAAGTGTTTGAGTCGCTAGAGAAAAGCGCTATATAAATAGCATTGACTATGAAGTGCGTACTTGTGCTTGCAGGCGGGTCTGACGGTGCGTGCCGTGCAGAAGTACCTGCTGGGCACCAACATGAGTCTCTTCACCTCAGAACACGCCGACGCCCAGCCTTGTCCCTCCGACCCACCGGGGGGCACCGGCGAGTCCACGGAAGCTTACCAGAACCCGCCGTTTACAGCAGAGAACAACACAGCCCCGACGTACCAGGTTCCCATTTATTAGCCGGGGTCAAGACTAGGAAAAGCCCCCCCCCCCCTCGTCACTTTTTAAACCATGTCAGCAAATATGTTCTCTCCTCCTCTTCTTGTCGACCTCAACATTCCAGCTCTTTCTGCACTTTTCTACACTTGCCTTCACGCAGGGGACATTCCTCGATGGAAAGGTCGGAGAGAAAACGAGGAGATCATAGGAGATGAGGCGCTATTCCGACACATACCACACTTTCACTTTCACTTTCGTTCTGTCCTTGCAGTCGAACAGAGATCACTCGTATCGATTGGTTCCGCATGTAGCAACTCAAGTGCCATACTGTACTCTACTGGAAGTACTCTACTGGAAGTACTCTACTGTAAGTACTCTACTGTAAGTACTCTATTGTAAGTACTCTACTGTACGTACTCTACTGTACGTACTCTACTGTACGTGCTCTACTGTAAGTACTCTACTGTAAGTACTCTACTGTACGTACTCTACTGTACGTACTCTACTGTACGTACTCTACTGTACGTACTCTACTGTACGTACTCTACTGTAAGTACTCTACTGTAAGTACTCTACTGTACGTACTCTACTGTACGTACTCTACTGTAAGTACTCTACTGTAAGTACTCTACTGGAAGTACTCTACTGTAAGTACTCTATTGTAAGTACTGTACTCTACTGTAAGTACTCTACTGTAAGTACTTTACTGTAAGTGACTTCATCGTGCAAACATAGTCTGTGGTGGCAAGTGTGAGATCCTGCTGTCACTGTCCTGCAGGGGCTTGCACTGCACTGCAGGGGAGCCACACTTGCTGTGGATAAAGAAAGTGAAAGCAAGACTGTTAGCAGCAGCTTGTTGGGGAAAAAAATACAACTAAACCAAAAATTAAAAGAAAATGTCATAAAAACAATAAATTGGCATAAAACCATGGAATTAATATGTTGGAGGAAATGTATCAAATACAAAATGTTTACAGTATTTATTTATTTTTTGAAATATTTATTCTCCCAGACAAATCTTCTTCTTTTAGTTGAATTGTGTTAATTACAATTCTCTTATTACATTTATTATTGGCATCATTATTATGTCTCTATGGATCTACTTTATATTTACTTTATATTTTCCCTATTATGTGTTGATTAATGCATTATAAAAATACATTATTAAAGTATTTTATTATTATTTGTAATACATAATTTTTATTACGTCTAAATCAATGTGTTGATTCATACATAAAAGCATCCTTAATAATAATAATAATGTATTTTTATTCAATAGTCATACTATTACCATTATTACAAGTAATATTAAAATAAATATATTAATGACGTATTTTTATTATGTATGAATCAGCACACAAAAACTATATTATAATTCATTAATAATATAAAATAAATGATCATTTAAAACTTATTCATATTTAGTATAATATTACTCGTAATAACAGAAATGATTGAAGAATACATAATACATGATCAATAATGTACTATTAATGTATTTATTACAATATGACTTGTAACAATAATAATTATCACGTCATAGAATAATAAAAATACATTATTAATAAAGTAGTATTATTATAATTAATACATAAAGATGCAATATTATTACTTGTAATAGTAATTATTACAAGTCATAATAAATACAATATTAGTAGCAATGTATTTATATTATGTATTAATCAACACAAGTAATAACTCATTAATACTGAAAAATTCCTTATTAAAAATGTATATTTATTGTGTATTAATCAACACATGTTGGTGGAAATATACATTATTATTATTATTTTATAAACTATTCCTTACTCTAATTTCACTTGTACTAATAACAGTAATTATTACAAATAATATAAATAAAAAGTGCTGGAGTAAATCTATTCTTATTTATACATATAATTATTTTTTAAATAATATACCATTATTAATCATGTATTTGCAGTTAACATAAATATATATTTTAATAATATAAATGAAATTATTTACAAAAATGAACAATACAATCAACACATTTGGGAAATATCATCAAATATCTCTTTTAGGTTTTCTTCTTAATTAAAATGTGCAAGTTTTACAGTAACAACAAATAAAAGATGGAAATATTAGGAGGGGGCGTTCACTTCCTGTATCCACTCCACCTCGCTCCTGTCTCACCTACACACTATGTCCCGTCTCACATACACACTATGTCCCGTCTCACCTACACACTCGCTCCCGTCTCACCTACACGCTCGGTCCCGTCTCACCTACACGCTCGGTCCCGTCTCACCTACACGCTCTGTCCCGTCTCACCTACACACTCTGTCCCGTCTCACCTACACGCTCTGTCCCGTCTCACCTACACGCTCGCTCCCGTCTCACCTACACGCTCGGTCCCGTCTCACCTACACGCTCGGTCCCGTCTCACCTACACGCTCTGTCCCGTCTCACCTACACGCTCTGTCCCGTCTCACCTACACGCTCTGTCCCGTCTCACCTACACGCTCGCTCCCGTCTCACCTACACGCTCTGTCCCGTCTCACCTACACGCTCGGTCCCGTCTCACCTACACGCTCGGTCCCGTCTCACCTACACGCTCGCTCCCGTCTCACCTACACGCTCGGTCCCGTCTCACCTACACGCTATGTCCCGTCTCACCTACACACTCGCTCCCGTCTCACATACATACTATGTCCCGTCTCACATACATACTATGTCCCGTCTCACCTACACGCTCGGTCCCGTCTCACATACACGCTCGCTCCCGTCTCACATACACGCTCGCTCCCGTCTCACATACACGCTCGCTCCCGTCTCACATACACACTCGCTCCCGTCTCACATACACACTCGCTCCCGTCTCACATACACACTCGCTCCCGTCTCACATACACACTCGCTCCCGTCTCACATACACACTATGTCCCGTCTCACATACACACTATGTCCCGTCTCACATACACGCTCGCTCCCGTCTCACATACACACTATGTCCCGTCTCACATACACACTATGTCCCGTCTCACATACACACTATGTCCCGTCTCACATACACACTATGTCCCGTCTCACATACACACTCGGTCCCGTCTCACATACACGCTCGGTCCCGTCTCACATACACGCTCGGTCCCGTCTCACATACACGCTCGGTCCCGTCTCACATACACGCTCGGTCCCGTCTCACATACACGCTCGCTTCCGTCTCACATACACACTATGTCCCGTCTCACATACACACTATGTCCCGTCTCACATACACACTATGTCCCGTCTCACATACACGCTCGCTCCCGTCTCACATACACGCTCGCTCCCGTCTCACATACACGCTCGCTCCCGTCTCACATACACGCTCGCTCCCGTCTCACCTACACGCTCGCTCCCGTCTCACCTACACGCTCGCTCCCGTCTCACATACACACTATGTCCCGTCTCACATACACACTCGCTCCCGTCTCACATACACACTATGTCCCGTCTCACATACACGCTCGCTCCCGTCTCACATACACGCTCGGTCCCGTCTCACATACACGCTCGGTCCCGTCTCACATACACGCTCGCTTCCGTCTCACATACACACTATGTCCCGTCTCACATACACACTATGTCCCGTCTCACATACACACTATGTCCCGTCTCACATACACGCTCGCTCCCGTCTCACCTACACGCTCGCTCCCGTCTCACATACACACTATGTCCCGTCTCACATACACACTCGGTCCCGTCTCACATACACACTATGTCCCGTCTCACCTACACGCTTGCTCCCGTCTCACCTACACACCCGCTCCCGTCTCACCTACACACCCGGTCCCGTCTCACCTACACACTCGGTCCCGTCTCACCTACACACTCGGTCCCGTCTCACCTACACACTCGGTCCCGTCTCACATACACACTCGGTCCCGTCTCACCTACACACTCGGTCCCGTCTCACCTACACTCGGCTTTGAATGGTACTCCAACATCTCAGGCATTTTTCATCCACTTCAGCTTTAATATTTATGTTCCTCATGGATGTAGCTCTGAATCAAAAGCAGAATAAAACCCAAATGTTTGACATTTCTGTAGCAGGGAATGTACACTATATTGACAAAAGTATTTGGCCACCTGCCTCGACTCACATATGAACTTGAAGTGCCATCCCATTCCTAACCCATAGGGTTCAATATGACACCTTTTGCAGCTATTAAAGCTTCAGTTCTCCTGGGAAGGCTGTCCACAAGGTTGCAGAGTGTGTTTATAGCAATTTTCCACCATTCTTCCAAAAGCGCATTGGTGAGGTCACAGACTGATGTTGGTGAAGAAGGCCTGGCTCTCAGTCTCTGTTCTAATTCATCCCAAAGGTGTTCTATCAGGTTCAGGTCAGGACTCTGTGCAGACCAGTCAAGTTCATCCACACCAGACTGTCATCCATGTCCTTATGGACCTTGCTTTGTGCACTGGTGCACAGTCATGTTGGAAGAAGGGGCCCGCTCCAAAATGTTCCCACAAGGTTGAGAGCATGGAATTGTCTAATATGTTTTGGTATCCTGGAGCATTCAAAGTTCCTTTCACTGGAAGCCCAACTCCTGAAAAACCAACCCCACACCATAATTCCTCCTCCACCAAATTTCACACTCGGCACAATGCAGTCCAAAATGCAGCGTTCCCCTGGCAACCTCCAAACCCAGACTGGTCCATCAGATTGCCAGATGGAAAAGTGTGATTCATCAGTCCAGAGAAGGCGTCTCCACTGCTCTAGAGTCCAGTGGTGATGTCCTTTACACCACTGCATCCCACGCTTTGCTTGGACTTGGTGATGTATGGCTTAGATGCATCTGATCAGCCATGGAAAGCCATTCCATGAAGCTCTCTGTGTCCTGTACGTGGGCTAATTGGAAGGTGACATGAAGTCTGGAGCTGTGTAGCAAGTGACTGTGCAGAAAGTCTTTGCACTATGCTGACCTCTCTGTCAGTTTACCTGGCCTACCACTTGCTGGCTGAGTTGCTGTTGTTCCCAAACTCTTTACTTTTCTTAGAATAAAGTTGACTTTGGAATAATTTAGGAGTGAGGAAATTTTAACCACTGGATTTGTGGCACAGGTGGCATCCTGTGACAGTTCCACGCTGGAAATCACTGAGAGCGGCCCATTCTGTAGCAACAGTCTCCATGCCCAAGTGCTTGATTTGATACACCGGGCCAAGTGATTAGGACTCCTGATTGTCATCATTTGGATGGCTGGCTAAGTACTTTTGGTAATATAGTGTACTTTGAGACAGATGTCTTCATGTTTACTTTCTAGAAGCTGCCAAACTGCCCGATGTACTTGTTTATATTCCACAGTGCTGTTTGTTGTGCTCCAATCACTTCAATGCCTGACTGTTGCCACGGCAACGAGGCAAGTACGTTGTGGATGTGAGTGTTTGTCACGTGGTTACAGTCATTCCAGAACTGTTGGATTTTGTTTTGAATGCCAAATTTTTGATCATTTTTCCTTTAAAGAGAGATATATATCTTTTTGTTGGTTGTGAAAACAATATAAATGCAATTTCCCTTATCGGCCTGTGGTTGACTCGGCCTGTAATTCCCCGTGTGGCGCCCTCTGCTGAAGTGAGCTGACACTGATAAAAGCCAGGGGACAACTTGTATATTCCAAAAAAATAAAATAAAAAATAAAATGCATGACATTAAACCGTACGAGTCATCGGGAATGAAGTGAGAGTCAAAAGCCATCCAATCAGCAAAAGTGTTGTCATTTTTCTAACAACCACGTGACTAAATAGTGCTGACACTGCACCTGCATGATGTTGACGCGCAAAAAAAACTATTATTCCCTTTCCTTGATGAACACAGAGTCAAGTATTTGAGAGTTGAAGTGTTATTTCTTGTTACAAATGTCTAATAACTGCCAACTAAACGCATGTTTGTGTTGATTGGCAGACATTTAGCTGACAGAATGTCAACTTGCAGTGGGTCTGGTCTTCATTATTGCCTCATCCCTGCTCACTTCTAGCCTGATGAGTGCGGAGGAGACAGAGATGCCACCTAGTGGTTGCTTGAGCACACTGACGCAAAAAAGTGTACATAAACTTATAAAGAACATGTCATGGTTGTCTTGTGTTTCCAATCATTTCTACAACTCCTATTTTGTTGTGATGTAGTGATTAGAGCACAGAACTTTCCTCCAAACCACCATGCATGACGGTAGGCCTGGTGCTCCTGGGATTAAAAGGCCTCCAAACGGACATCACATGGACAAAGATAAGACCCTCTGGAGGAAAATTCTGTGGTCATATGAAACAAAAGTGAGCTGTTTGGCCACAATACCCAGCAATATGTTTGGAGGAGAAAGGTGAGGCCTTTAATCCCAGGAACACCAGACCTACTGTCAAGCATGGTGGTGTGGACAAAAGGCAAGACCTTCTGGAGGGAAATTCTTTGCTCCAATCACTATCACAAAAAAATAAGACTTGTAGAAATGATCGGAAACTCCAGACAGCCATGACATGATGTTCTTTACAAGTTTAAGTAGCGCTTTTCTCTAGTGACTCAACACGATTTACATAGTGAAAGCCACGACCTAAGTTCGGGGGTGGTAGAGTGCCTGGCTCAAGGACACGACGACAGGAGGCGGGGATCAAACCTGGTACCCTCAAGTTGCTTCAGGCACAGACAGGATTCTCACAAGAGTGAGGGAGAAAAGACAACCTGACATGAGTGTAACTGTGGAGAGTCAAGTGTTAGTGGTCGTGATGGATGACATAAATCATTCCAAGGTGGTGTGTGTGTGTGTGTTGTGCAGATGTTACTGGACGTGTGTGTGTGATGATTTATATCCACCGTCTGGATTGTCCTGTGCTGCTTGAAAAAAAAGACATATTAGGAGTAATAGTGCTCTAAAATAAATAAAGTCTGTAGTTTGGACTGAGACAATAAAAGTGCTGATAGTCATTCTTTGCATGGATGTTACGTTTGTTGTCCCTCACACACAAACTCATGGTTGGAATGAAAAGCTCTTAAAACAGTGGATTTTATTATTTTTATTTATTTTTTTTTGGCGCCGCCCATTTATTGTAGAGTATGTCTGACTTGTGTGTAAAAGATACTAATAAAGGAGAAGAAATGCTGTCTGTCACCGCCTATTTCCTGCAAGTCACTCCTAAATCCTCTCATATCGACACCGGGGTCGTCAAAGTACTTTTAGATGGGGGCCACATGGAGAAAAATCCACTCCTGTAGTGGAAAATGTCTCCAAACTAAATGCATCAGGAGGAGAGGTCGAGTCACCTGAACATAGGACAGTTATATACCTTGTTGTACTACAATCAGGCCATCATGGAGTCTATAAAAAAGAAGGGAAGACCAAGCCTGGTGTGAGCTCTTATTAATATCTTCATGAGGGTCCACCATCTTTTGTCTTTGAAGACATTGTCTGTGTGAACATATTGATTCAATCCAACTTTGTACTATCTGATTGTGACTAATTAAAACTGTTCTAACAAACTCTATTTTTCCTGTTTAAGATTCAGACTTTTCGCCCACATAAAATTGGCGTCAGGAACAGGATGAAGGCCCGGGTTAAATCCCCGACATTTCTACCACACGCCCAAGTGGGCCAGACTGGTCAAATCACGGCAGGATAACTTAAAAATAAAGACAACTTCATGTTGTTTTCTTTGTTTAAAAATAGAACAAGTAGATTCTGATATTGTACAAATCATTAGGTTATTAGGTTTTTTGTTTTTTTTTACAATTATGTTGCGGTTAATAGTTAATATACTTTTTGTGCTTATTTATATTTTCTGAAAAAAAAAATGACAGTATAGGGGCGGTATGGCTCGGTTGGTAGAGTGGCCGTGCCAGCAACTTGAGGGTTGCAGGTTCGATTCCCGCTTTCGCCATCCTAGTCACTACCGTTGTGTCCTTGGGCAAGACACTTTACCCACCTGCTCACAGTGCCACCCACACTGCTTTAAATGTAACTTAGATATTGGGTTTCACTATGTAAAGCGCTTTGAGTCACTAGAGAAAAGCGCTATATAAATATAATTCACTTCACATGATAATGTTCAGAAGTCCACTCATTGCTGTTAATCGTCCATCGATCAAGATAAAAAGTTTATACCAAAACCAAATTACAGAATGTTATCCATGTGGTTTGATCATTTTCCTGGACTGGGTCACTAACATGTGCTTTATTTTGTACATATGTAGCATCATCTACACAAAATTGCTATTGCGACATCTAGTGGACACATTTGGAACAACAGTTTCTTTCATTCAAACATTTCAGGTACATTTTTACACTTAAACTCATCCCGTGGGCCAGACAAAATTTGCTGAATAAATAATAATGACTTTAATGTAGGGCTTCACGGTGGCAGAGGGGTTAGTGCGTCTGCCTCACAATACGAAGGTCCTGCAGTCCTGGGTTCAATCCCAGGCTCGGGATCTTTCTGTGTGGAGTTTGCATGTTCTCCCCGTGAATGCGTGGGTTCCCTCCGGGTACTACGGCTTCCTCCCACTTCCAAAGACATGCACCTGGGGATAGGCCCCTCCCACCTCCAAAGACATGCACCTGGGGATAGGCCCCTCCCACCTCCAAAGACATGCACCTGGGGATAGGCCCCTCCCACTTCCAAAGACATGCACCTGGGGATAGGCCCCTCCCACCTCCAAAGACATGCACCTGGGGATAGGCCCCTCCCACCTCCAAAGACATGCACCTGGGGATAGGCCCCTCCCACCTCCAAAGACATGCACCTGGGGATAGGCCCCTCCCACCACCAAAGACATGCACCTGGAGATAGGCCCCTCCCACCACCAAAGACATGCACCTGGGGATAGGCCCCTCCCACCTCCAAAGACATGCACCTGGGGATAGGCCCCTCCCACCTCCAAAGACATGCAGCTGGGGATAGGCCCCTCCCACCTCCAAAGGCATGTACCAGGTGATAGGCCCCTCCCACCTCCAAAGACATGCACCTGGGGATAGGCCCCTCCCACCTCCAAAGACATGCACCTGGGGATAGGCCCCTCCCACCTCCAAAGACATGTACCTGGGGATAGGCCCCTCCCACCTCCAAAGACATGCACCTGGGGATAGGCCCCTCCCACCTCCAAAGACATGCACCTGGGGATAGGCCCCTCCCACCTCCAAAGACATGCACCTGGGGATAGGCCCCTCCCACCTCCAAAGACATGCACCTGGGGATAGGTTGATTGGCAACACTAAATGGTCCCTAGTGTGTGAATGTTGTCTGTCTATCTGTGTTGGCCCTGCGATGAGGTGGCGAATTGTCCAGGGTGTACGCCGCCTTCCGCAACCCCAAAATGGGAATAAGCGGTAGAAAATGGATGGATGGGTGTGGCGGGCCGGTAAACAATTAGCTGCGGGCCGCCAAGGGCCATCGGGCCTCACTTTGGACACCCCTGGCTTACATGAACAAACTACACACACAGATTTAAACTTTTTAACTGCGGGGGCGCTTTTGTTTTTGTGAGCTGTTCCATGAGCACATGTCATCTTTTTTACATCACACACTCATATATGGCCATTTTTGCAGCAGTGTGCATGTTGGGGTGATTCACTTGCAGTGTCAAATGTTTACATTTCTATCAGGGCAGGAAAAAACACAGGGGTCAGCAACCCGTGGCTCTAGAGCGCCCTCCTAGTGGCCCTAGAGCGCCCTCCTAGTGGCCCTAGAGCGCCCTCCTGGTGGCCCCAGAGGGCCCTCCTGGTGGCCCCAGAGGGCCCTCCTAGTGGCCCTAGAGCGCCCTCCTAGTGGCCCTAGAGCGCCCTCCTAGTGGCCCCAGAGGGCCCTCCTAGTGGCCCCAGAGGGCCCTCCTAGTGGCCCCAGAGCGCCCTCCTAGTGGCCCCAGAGGGCCCTCCTAGTGGCTCTAGGGCGCCCTCCTAGTGGCCCTAGGGCGCCCTCCTAGTGGCCCTAGAGGGCCCTCCTAGTGGCCCTAGAGGGCCCTCCTAGTGGCCCTAGAGGGCCCTCCTAGTGGCCCTAGAGGGCCCTCCTAGTGGCCCTAGAGGGCCCTCCTAGTGGCCCTAGAGCGCCCTCCTAGTGGCCCTAGAGCGCCCTCCTAGTGGCTCTAGGGCGCCCTCCTAGTGGCCCTAGAGCGCCCTCCTAGTGGCCCTAGGGCGCCCTCCTAGTGGCCCTAGGGCGCCCTCCTAGTGGCCCTAGAGCGCCCTCCTAGTGGCCCTAGAGCGCCCTCCTAGTGGCCCTAGAGCGCCCTCCTAGTGGCCCTAGAGCGCCCTCCTAGTGGCTCTAGTGCGCCCTCCTAGTGGCTCTAGTGCGCCCTCCTAGTGGCCCTAGAGGGCCCTCCTAGTGGCCCTAGAGGGCCCTCCTAGTGGCTCTAGAGGGCCCTCCTAGTGGCTCTAGGGCGCCCTCCTAGTGGCTCTAGGGCGCCCTCCTAGTGGCTCTAGAGCGCCCTCCTAGTGGCTCTAGGGCGCCTCCTAGTGGCTCTAGGGCGCCCTCCTAGTGGCTCTAGGGCGCCCTCCTAGTGGCCCTAGAGCGCCCTCCTAGTGGCTCTAGGGCGCCCTCCTAGTGGCCCTAGGGCGCCCTCCTAGTGGCCCTAGAGCGCCCTCCTAGTGGCCCTAGAGCGCCCTCCTAGTGGCCCTAGAGCGCCCTCCTAGTGGCCCTAGAGCGCCCTCCTAGTGGCCCTAGTGCGCCCTCCTAGTGGCTCTAGTGCGCCCTCCTAGTGGCCCTAGAGGGCCCTCCTAGTGGCCCTAGAGGGCCCTCCTAGTGGCCCTAGAGGGCCCTCCTAGTGGCTCTAGAGGGCCCTCCTAGTGGCTCTAGGGCGCCCTCCTAGTGGCTCTAGGGCGCCCTCCTAGTGGCTCTAGAGCGCCCTCCTAGTGGCTCTAGGGCGCCTCCTAGTGGCTCTAGGGCGCCCTCCTAGTGGCTCTAGGGCGCCCTCCTAGTGGCTCTAGGGCGCCCTCCTAGTGGCTCTAGGGCGCCCTCCTAGTGGCTCTAGGGCGCCCTCCTAGTGGCTCTAGGGCGCCCTCCTAGTGGCTCTAGAGCGCCTCCTAGTGGCTCTAGGGCGCCCTCCTAGTGGCTCTAGGGCGCCCTCCTAGTGGCTCTAGGGCGCCCTCCTAGTGGCTCTAGGGCGCCCTCCTAGTGGCTCTCTGGACCTCTTTCAGAGATGTGTGAAAATGGAAAAAGATGAAGAAAAAATATGTTTTGTTTCAATGTATTTTCTGCAGGAGAACAAACATGACACCAACCTTCCTGATTGTTATAAATCCCACTGTTTATATTACACATGCTTCACTGTATGGAAAGCACCCTTTTGTCCTACAATGTCAGCGATCCTTGAACTCATCCTAGTTTGTAACGTTCTCTGATGCTGCCGCAGAAAAGTTTTTTAAAGTTTCACGCCACTCCTTTTTTGTCTCATTTTTTCCACCAAACGTTATATCCTGTGTGTGAATACACAAGAGTTTTGTTGATTTCATTGATTTGCTGGAGTGCTAATCAGGCATATTTGGTCAATCCATGACTGCAAGTTATCTCACCCTCTGAGAAGCCTCCATTTTACTACTGTTTTCCAATGTTGCAACAATGTGTAGAATAACAAATAAAATACATTTCTGTCAACAGAGATTTGCGTCAGCCTTTAACAGTAAGCTAACATAGCTAATATAGACACTTACATCATGTGTTGCCTGCATTATAAGGCTTTGAATTTTTGGTGGCTCCCGACTGATTTTTTTGGGTGTATTTTTGGTCCAGTATGGCTCTTTCAAAATGTTGGGTTCCCGACCCCTGGGTTATATCATCCCCACAAGCCTGTTTTGCAGGTTTCCCTGCCAGATTTGATCAATCCTCTGACAAGCATGGTATTGTACGTGTGTATATATTCCTATTTTTCACCTCTTTGTTAACATGTTAGAAGGTGTTTTAACGACAATACAAGCATGTTAAAGATAGAAGAATATAAGTTGGTGTTTTACCTGATTGTGATGACTTGCATGGATTGGAATCAGACGGTCGTGATGATAACCTCCACATTTTCAAACAGAGACAAAAAGTCCTCCTTCCTGTCCGATATCACCTGAAAGTGCTTGTTTTCTTGCCATCTTCTTTGTCCAGCTTCCATACTTCTTTTCATGCACTTTACAAGAAATGTTGCTGGAGTCATTTCCCCTCAGTGGCTGAGTGGTGCTGTGGAGAAAAGGCCAAAGACATCCAGGTGCGCACTGATTGCACTCAGGTGTGGTGCACCAGACTTATTGTTCTGGACAGCAGTGAAGGTTTTGTATTATAAGAATGGATTCTTTGTTTGAGAAGAAATTAAAAATGGACTTTAGCATCACAAAGGAACTTTTTATTTAAAGACTTAGTGGTCCAAGTTTGTCATCAGAAGAAAAGCCTGTGCATGAAGTAAGCTTCCTACCTTGCTAGCTTTCCGAGACTCTTATTTTGTTAGTGCAGGCAGGACCAAGCGGCGCTTTTGTTGTGAAGACAGGAAGTGTGCGGCGGGTAGGGCGTGAGTCTGTTGAAATAAAAAGTGTTTCTCGCCTTCCTGTCGGTCATTTTTTCTTAAGGATGACCTGGCAGCAGCCGGCGTCATCTCACAAGACCTTCGGGTGCCGTGGATAAATATTCAGTGTATGAAATTTCAGTGTAAAAAAATGTGTATTAACATTGAATGTCAATCAAGTGACAAAAGTGTCATAGTGAAGATTAATGATCGCTCATTTTTAGCTCTATTTTTTTAATGCCCGGCTGGCGATTGACGTAAAGGGCACCACTGATTTATGTAATTGAATTAAAATGTATTTAAATGTCATTGACATCAGCATATCTTTGACATCAATATGAAGGGACAGTAAATATAATTTTAAGAGACAGTAAAGGGCTTTATAGTACAGTATAGTACATGTGAGCCAGCTTTATAGTACAGTATAGTACATGTGAGCCAGCTTTATAGTACAGTATAGTACATGTGAGCCAGCTTTATAGTACAGTATAGTACATGTGAGCCAGCTTTATAGTACAGTATAGTACATGTGAGCCAGCTTTATAGTACAGTATAGTACATGTGAGCCAGCTTTATTGTCCAGTATAGTACATGTGAGCCAGCTTTATAGTACAGTATAGTACATGTGAGCCAGCTTTATAGTACAGTATAGTACATGTGAGCCAGCTTTATAGTACAGTATAGTACGTGAGCCATCTTTATAGTACAGTATAGTACATGTGAGCCAGCTTTATAGTACAGTATAGTACATGTGAGCCAGCTTTATAGTACAGTATAGTACATGTGAGCCAGCTTTATTGTACAGTATAGTACATGTGAGCCAGCTTTATAGTACAGTATAGTACATGTGAGCCAGCTTTATTGTACAGTATAGTACATGTGAGCCAGCTTTATAGTACAGTATAGTACATGTGAGCCAGCACTGCACGCTGCAGGTCCTGAGAGGAGACCATCACACATCACAGCCCTCGTGTAATTGAAGCCTTTTAAAAGTAAGACAGACAATAAAGCAGGAAACATTTGTAATTCCATTTAGTTCCTGTTTAAAATAAAAGGAGCATTTGTTCAATCGTGTGAGTTCAAGGATTGGAAAGGAAACATTGCAAGTGTTCTACAGCCCGGGGGACTCGGACAACAAGACTCTGCTATGTTTGCAAATGAAAGACTTAAAAACGTTGAATGGATTCTTTTCAAGTACCTTGTGACTTTGTCGTCTATAAATACATCAAGCTGTGGTTGGACACGGCCAAAGCAGCTGGAAGTGTCCCAGATGGACTCCAGGGTTGAGACCAGGAACAAGCTGGGAGCCGTGGTCCACGTGGAGGTGAGCGCAGCTGTGGACATTTGACAACAGAGTGCTAGCTTTAGTGGACATTTGACAACAGCGTGCTAGCTGATCATTCGGCAAATGGACTGCAGGGAGGGGAAGTCCTCGTTGTCCTTCAAGTGCAGTGTCTTGTGGGAGTTGAAGTCTTTAGGAGCCAGCACCTGTCTGCAGGTGGGACACACCTGGCAGTCCAGGTCAGCGCTGGTGTTTGCCGTCTGCCAAGCGTTCTTTTTGTTCTTATTTTTCTTCGCTCCTGCCGCTGCCGTCCCCGACTGCTTCTCCTGAGCCTTGCAGTCCCCGTGAGCCGTGAGGAGCTCCTGCTGCTTGGCGGTGTCCGGCAGCAGCACCAGCAGCTCCTTGAAGATGTGCTGGAAGTCGTCTCCCAGCAGGTCCTTGCAGCTGTGGTGGTAGCGGGCGGCTGGTAAAACCCCCTGGCGACACAAGAGTTCATTCATCATCAAGTGCACCAAAACAAGGATGTCGTGGTGGCTTGTGCAGCCCTTTGAGACACTTGTGATTAAGGGCTATATAAGTAAACATTGATTGATCTTTCCTAATGAATATGAATGACACCCTCCACCTGGTCCATGGAGAAGTAGCTGTGTGTTGCATATTCCCACTAAGCTATAGATTGTTTTCCTTTTTCTATTGGGCCCTGAATTTTGTACAACCTACAAGCCTTTTTTTTTATTAGGGACCGAATGTCCCTTTGGGACAGAGGACCCTATTGTATTTCTAAGGTTTTATTATTCTTTATTATTCCGTCGCCTCTTCGAGCTGTAACTTGACCCCCTTGACATGCTTCAAAACTCACCATATTTGACACACACATTAAGACTGGCGAAAATTGCCATCTAATCAAAAAACCAAACCCTAAAACTCAAAAGTGCGCACTAGCGCCCCCTAGGAAAAAACAGACAAAACAGCTTGTAACTTTCGTTAGGAAAGTCGTGGAGACATGAAACAAAAACCTTTGTGTATGTCCGACTTACACCTAGATTTCATATATTGACATCCTTCAGCAAAAATCAATAGGAAGTTGGCAAAAACCCCTTCAAAACAAAATGTTCCTAAAAAATGTCATTTTTGCCTCTTTGAGCTGAAATCTGACCCCCTTAAAATGCTTCAAAACTCACCAAACTGGACACACACATCAGGACTGGCAAAAAATGTGATCTAATAAAAAAAAAAAAAAAAAAAAATTGCGCTCTCGCGCCCCCTAGGAATAAAACACAGACAAAACTGCTCTTGGGAAGAAAACAGACTAAACTGCTTGTAACTTCCAGTAGGAATGTCATAGAGACAATAAACAATAACCTCTATGTAGGTCTCACTTAGACCTACATTTCATTCATTGACATACTTCAGCAAAAATCAACAGGAAGTTGGCAATTACCCCTTCAAAACAAAAGTTTTGTAAAAACCTGACACCTTTTATCAATTATCTCCTCTGAGCGCGTTTGTTGTGTCGGCTTCAAACTCGCACAGGAGAGAGATTGAACCCTTCTGATTAAAAGTTGACGAAAGAGTTTTAACTGCTCCGGTTTTGATTTTACGAGCCTTCAAAGAAATTCTGCGCTGATGCTGCTGCGCTGCTGCAGTCTCACGGTGGCCGCTTAAAAGCAGGAAGCACCAGCGTGACCACACAATGCAGAGAAGGTAGGTAATGTGCAGGTAAATATATGTTGAATGGGTTAAGGCAGGAAACACCAGCAAATGTCGGTCCCGTCCATCGCTGCTTGCAGCTTTAATTTCTTATATTTAGCTAAATTGTGATTTTTTGGTGTAAATACTTTTGATATATTCAGGTCCATTAGAGTTGGGTTAGTGAAACAAGTACCTGTCTAAATTGTGCCGAGTAGTTTTTGAACTGATTGAACTTGGACTCATCGTTGTGGAGGTATTTCTTAATAGACTGGATCAGCTCCAGGTTCCTCTGGTGAAAGTCCTCGGGCACCAGGTATCCAGTGTCTGGAGCTTTGGGGGCTCTGTGGGAGGGGAAACAATTAGTTTTCAGCACAAAGATTTTGAAAGGAGCGTGTGTTTGGGAATGGCTCACAAGTTGACCGCTGGCTGGACTAGGTTACTGTTGAAGGGTGTCCCAGTGAAGCCGGGTGGGGGCTTCGTGACTTGGAGTCCCAGGCCAGGTGGAGGGGGAGGGGGGTGCACCGTGGTGGATGGTGCAGGAGCTGAGGACTTTGTCGGGAAGGACATCTTGAACCCTGCAAAGCAAACAGAAGGAATTCACTTTATAAATACAATCAGGGGGAATACAAATAATAAATCAGTGAGTTTTCAATTGACGGTGACTTTCAACAGCAGACATTTTGTTTTAGGAGTATGATTACTTCTTCCTGTTCCTTGAGAAGTCTGCTTACATACTAACTAGGTTTGATTCCCACCTGCTTCATCGGAAGTGTAAAGGGTATGAGTTTGCGTGACAATGTCTAACAAAGTGGTTCTCAACCTTTTTTCAGTGATGTACCCCCTGTTAAACTTTTCTTTAAGTCAAGTACCCCCTAATCAGAGCAAAGCATTTTTGGTTGAAAAAAAGAGATAAAGAAGTGAAATACAGCACTATGTCATCAGTTTATGATTGATTAAATTGTATAACAGTGCAAAATATTTCTCATTTGTAGTGGTCTTTCTTGAACTATTTGGGAAAAAAGATGTAAAAATAACTAAAAAGTTGTTGAAAAACAAACAAGTGATTCAATTATAAATAAATATTTCTAATCATCAACTTAAAGTGCCCTCTTTGGGGATTGTAATAGAGATCCATCAACTTCATTCTAAACATTTCTTCACAAAAAAAGAAATCTTTAACATCAATATTTATGGAACATGTCCACAAAAAAATCCAACTGTCAACACTGAATATTGCATTGTTGTATTTCTTTTCACACTTTATGAACTTACATTCATATTTTGTTGAAATATTATCCAATAAATATATTTATAAAGGATTTCTGAATTGCTGCTATTTTTAGAATATTTTCAAAAAATCTCACGTACCCCTTGGCATACCTTCAAGTCCCCCCATTTGAGAACCACTGGTCTAACATACATACAATCCGCCAAAACAAATCAAATACAGGGAAAACAAAGCGGAAGTACGATTAAACTGAAAGCTAGCTTGCTTGTCTTTCTTCCCTCCATTTTTCTGCATTCTTTTGTATCTCTAATTATCATTACTTATATGTATTGTTGCATTTGAACAACTCTATTGTTGATAATAGAGGTCAATTATTGTTATTATTCATTATCAATAGCACTATTTCTAGTGGTATTTGTGTTTTTCCATTTGTAGTGTAATAATGCTCATTGTCATTTATCTATTATTATTTATGTCAATAACTGCTTCTTTGCTATCACTTTTATCATCATGTTTGTACATATCCTATTTGATGATGTTGCTTTATTGTTGTTGTTGTTTTTGTCTCTCTGTCTTATCCCCCTCTGTCTTCCTTTTTTTCTCTTTCTATCCCTTCCTACTCCAGCCCGGCTGCACAAAATGATAATATAAATACATTTAATAAAGTCAAATACAAATAAGGCAACAAGAGAAGTATCCTACACTTTTCTTTTGTAAAGTCAATCTGAAGAGCAGATATGGGCATCTACATCCACTATATGATTTGTCTGAAGCCGGACAGGACAAAAAAATATATATATATTTAACAAATTAAAAAGGAAAAAAATTGAAATAAACTGAATGTGAGTGTGAATGTTGTCTGTCTATCTGTGTTGGCCCTGCGATGAGGTGGCGACTTGTCCAGGGTGTAAACCGCCTTCCGCCCAATTGTAGCTGAGCTAGGCACCAGCGCCCCCCCCCCCCCCCCCCCCCCAAAACCCTCCCCCCACGCGACCCCAAAGGGAATAAGCGGTAGGAAATGGATAGATGGATGCATGAAAGCTAGCAATGGAGGGCTATGTTGGATAAAATTTAATAGATAAAAATAAAAATAATTATTTTAATGTATCATTAAATTAAATTTCATTACATTTATGACACATTTGCTAACACATAACCTCTGTATCTAATTCTAATGAATTAATGACACATTTAAGTATTTAGATTTGTTCCAAAAAATAAAATAGAATTATAATTTTTTAAATGTGTCATTGTATCAAAATATTAAATCATGAACAATTAATTCAATCACAAAATCAACAATTGATTAAGTAATTCAATGTAATTTTACATTCAATAAATTAATGACACATTTGTTCACACATATTTTATTAAAATTTTAATTGAGAAATTTTACTAATTACTCAAAGATGTATTTATTTATTAAAATGTTCCCATTTGGGCCACCGTAGTTGGAATGTTCCCAAAGATGCCAGGTCTGAGAAGGATACACAAATACATGAGCGGGAGCATAGAAGAAAGTTGGGGGAGTGAAAAGGTATATTATTTATTATATTATAAAGCAAGCCATTTAACTACTTCTCCCTCTATTGCATGTTGAATTAGTTCTCCTTGTATCGCATGTGTTGTGGATGTTGAATTAGTTCTCCTTGTATCGCATGTGTGGAATTAGTTCTCCCTTTATTGCAAGTGTGGAATTAGTTCTCCCTGTATCGCATGTGTTGTGGATGTTGAATTAGTTCTCCTTGTATCGAATGTGTTCTGGATGTTGAATTAGTTGTCCCTATATTGCGTGTTGTGGATGTTGAATTAGTTCTACATTTATTGCATGTGTTGAATTAGTTCTCCCTGTATCACATGTGTTCTGGATGTTGAATTAGTTCTCCATCTATTGCATGTGTTGAATTAGTTCTACATTTATTGCATGTGTTGAATTAGTTCTCCCTGTATCATGTGTTGTGGATGTTGAATTAGTTCTCCATCTATTGCATGTGTTGAATTAGTTCTACATTTATTGCATGTGTTGAATTAGTTCTCCCTGTATCATGTGTTGTGGATGTTGAATTAGTTCTCCATCTATTGCATGTGTTGAATTAGTTCTCCCTATATTGCATGTTGTGGATGTTGAATTAGTTCTACATTTATTGCATGTGTTGAATTAGTTCTCCCTGTATCATGTGTTGTGGATGTTGAATTAGTTCTCCATCTATTGCATGTGTTGAATTAGTTCTACATTTATTGCATGTGTTGAATTAGTTCTCCATCTATTGCATGTGTTGAATTAGTTCTACATTTATTGCATGTGTTAAATTAGTTCTCCATCTATTGCATGTGTTGAATTAGTTCTCCCTGTATCACACGGGTTGTGGATATTTCCACATGTTTGTCCCAGCGTAGTTTTCCCTATAAAGTGTTCCAGAGTGCAGGTGAGCATAATAAAATGATGTTGAGTTGTGTTCTACCTGGAGGTGGTTTCCTCGTCATGAGGGCAGGGAATTCTTCGTCTTGTTGGACAGGAGAATCTGCTTTGGTCTGTGCTGGTGTCTCCTTGCTAACAAGCGGCGGTGAGGTTTCATGGAAGCCATTGAGCAAGTGGCTCGGTGCCGCCAGCACCACCGCAGGACTGGGGGGTTTGCTCCTTGTTTTTTGAGGAACGTTCTCCTTTTGAGTCACGCTTTCTACTGATGTTGTCTTAGCAGGCGCCTGACTCCCTGATGCTGAAGAGTTACAAGTAGAGGCGGTGCTGCTGTTGTTGTTTTGTTTTTTCTTCTTGCTTGTTTTCCAAGTAGGGCTTTCAGTGTTAGGCGTCAGGGCCGGAGGGCTGGTGGTCACAGAGGAAGAAGGCTTGCCCCCCCCCCCCTTTACAGTCAGCAAAGATGAGATGTCCAACATGGTGGGCACCGAGCGGAACTCCTGCTGCGTCATTCCTGTTCTCTCGTCATCGGAGGAAGGAGGCGTGCGTGTGGACGCCACCTTTCCCTTTTCCCCTACTTTCTTTTTCCTCCTTGAAGAGGAAGATGTGATGGAGGTGAGGGGCTGGGGGCCGGAGGATGCTGAGGTGGGTTGAGGTGGAAGTCTGGTGGAAGAGGCGGGCTGAGCAGTGGGCCGAGCTGGAGCGCTGTGAGCGGACCAGGCAGACTTGGAGCCAGCTGCAGATTTGAGGGGTCGCACTTTGGACACAAGGGCAGGGAAATCCTCTTGGAAAGAAGACAACTTCTTGGGTTGGGCGGGATAAGATGGAGTCATGGGGGCCGAAGGAACATTAGCTACGGAAAGGCTGGGGAAGTCATCTTCCTTCAGGGTCCTTGGAGGCTGTGCAACCACTGGTGGGGCTGACTTGGCACTGGAAAGCAAACATAAAAGGAATATCAAGCTTGTCATTGATTTAAGGTTGGTGGCGTCTATTATTGTCTTACATGGCAAATGGAGCTGCGGCACCCAAAGCTGGAAACTCGTCTTCCTCCTCTCTGGGACTGGAGCTCTTCATGGTCTTCACTAGGACAGATGACAATGAAAATGTAAGATCAGCTTTGGGTTTAAACTAAAAAGTGATGTTTTGAAAAAGACCGTAATGTACAATATAGGACAATCACTGCCTGGAATCCACTTCCACAATATCTGCCATCAATCACCAGCAGAGTGGCTTTGAAGAATAAACTACGAGGAGAAATATTGCAGAATGAGATTATTCTAGATCAGGGGTGTCAAACGTATGGCCCGAGGGCCGGATCAGGCCCGCAAACAGGTTTTATCCGGCCTGCGAGATGAGTTTGCTAAGTATAAAAATTAACCTGAAATATTTGAATGACAGAAACTGCTGTTCTAAATGTGTCAACTGGATGTCGCAATAGTAATTCTTTGTATCTTTGTAGATGATAGATAGATAGATAGTACTTTATTGATTCCTTCAGGAAAATTAAAGTTCCAGATGATGCTACATATGTACAAAATAAACCACATGATGTTAGTACATCAGTCAAGGAAAATTATCAAACTACATAAATGACATCCTGTAATTAGATTTTGATATCATTTTTTATCTTGACGGATTAAAAATGAACACCAATGAGTTGAATGATGTACATTATCACATAATTTATTTAGAAAACATAAATAACGACAAATAAAGTATATCTACTATTAATTGAAACAGTCAATTGTAAAAAAACAAAAAAACATTATGATTTGTACAACTTCAGAATGTGCTTGTTCTTTTTTTAAACAAACAAAACAATATGAAAATGTCTTTATTTTTTAAGTTATCGTAGCGTGATTTTACCAGTCCGGCCCACTTAGGAGTAGATTTTTCTCCATGTGGCCCCCCATCTAAAATGAGTCTGACACCCTGGTTCTAGATTGTACCTAATGTCATGACTGGTTTTGTTGATTGACCATTTTATTGATTATGGGACAAGCAGTAGAAAATGGATGGATGGTACTTTTTCGTCACTTATTGTTTGTCTTTGGTACACTAATGCAGTGTTTTTCAACCTTTTTTGAGCCAAGGCACATTTTCTGCATTGAAAAAAATGCGGAGGCACACCACCAGCAGAAATCATTAAAAAACTAAACTCAGTTGACAGTAAAAAGCTGTTGTCGCAATTATTGGATATGACTTTAAAGCATAAGCAAGCATGCATCACTATAGCTCTTGTCTCAAAGTAGGTGTACTGTCACCACCTGTCACATCACACCCTGACTTATTTGGGCTTTTTTGCTGTTTTCCTGTATGTAGTGTTTTACTTCTTGTCTTGCGCTCCTATTTTGGTGGATTTTTCTCTTTTTTGGTATTTTCCTGTAGCAGTTTCATGTCTTCCTTTGAGCGATATTTTCCGCATCGTCTTTGTTTTAGCAATCAAGAATATTTCACTTGTTTTTATCCTTCTTTGTGGGGACATTGTTGATTGTCATGTCATGTTCGGATGTACTTTGTGGACGCCATCTTTGCTCCACAGTAAGTCTTTGCTGTCGTCCAGCATTCTGTTTTTGTTTACTTTGCCGGTTCAGTTTTAGTTTTGTTCTACATAGCCTTCCCTAGGTTTCAATGCCTTTTCTTAGAGGCACTCACCTTTTGTTTATTTTTGGTTTAAGCATTAGACACAATTTAACCTTCACGCTGCCTCCCGCTGTTTCCGACATCTACAAAGCAATTAGCTACCTGCTGCCACCTACTGATATGGAAGAGTATTACACGGTTACTCTGCCGAGCTCTAGACAGCACTGGAGCCTATCTCAGCTGCATTCGGGCGGAAGGCGGGGTACACCTTGGACAAGAGTCGCCACCTCATCACAGGGCCAACAGATAGTCAACATTCACACACTAGGGACCATTTACTGTTGCCAGTCAACCTATCCCCTGGTGCATGTCTTTGAGGTGGGAGGGGCCTATCCCCAGGTGCACGTCTTTGAGGTGGGAGGGGCCTATCCCCAGGTGCACGTCTTTGGAGGTGGGAGGGGCCTATCCCCAGGTGCACGTCTTTGGAGGTGGGAGGGGCCTATCCCCAGGTGCACGTCTTTGGAGGTGGGAGGGGCCTATCCCCAGGTGCACGTCTTTGGAGGTGGGAGGAAGCCGGATTACCCCAAGGGAACCCACGCAGTAACGGGAAGATCATGCAAACTCCGCACAGAAAGATCCCGAGTGCAGGATCAAACCCAGGACCTTCATATTGTGAGGCAGACACACTAATCCCCATAACACCGTGCTGCCCAAAATACCATGCGCATTGAAAGTAAACCCGATCATTTATTTTGGGTTTGTGCATGACTTCCTGTGTAAGACAAGCAGATTTTAGCTAAATTGAACGGATCTGTTGTGGCATCTGACAAATATCTAAACTCTGCGTATATTTAGATCTGGCGATGGAAACAGAATCATTGACTTGAATAAAAACAGAACGAGTACGCCACCGTGCGAGTGCCGTTCCGCGGCTATTTTGCATTCAGTGGAAATAAAAAGCTTTATTCACCATTTTTAAAAGGACAAATGTGTTGGTATCAACAATTCAAGCACTTAAGTGAGCTAAACGCTTAGTTACATTGTTCACTTTGTTTACCTGGAGGTTTGCCTGTTGGTTTAATAGTACCAGTCCTGGGACTGGGCTCTTCTGATTCCGTTCTCTCCGTTCTCTCTTCCCTGAGGTGTTTCACAGTGGTCCTCTCCAATGCAGCCGTCCTATCCTCTTGTCGACGCATGGCCACCGATGCCCTTAGAGCAGCTGCCACCTCTCTGTCCTCTTCCTCGCTGCACGGACACAATAAAACATGAAAAGTCTGGAATTTGGCTTGATAGGAACACTTTGAAACCTTCACAGTATTGCTTATGTAGTTGCCCTTCTGTAGATTGACATGGAAAATGGAGCTTCTAAGATTTGGTGTTAATAAACACAAGATATTCTTCCAAGTGTTTATATGGAGTCAACCCATACATTTATAATTGTTGCAATTCAGAGAGATTCATGTCACACCACCTTCACCCCTCCAGGATGCGTCACGGCTGCGGGACGTAACCGCCACGGTGGCGGACTATTTTCGTTTTTATTCAAATCGAAGTGGCCGTTTCCGCAGCCTGGAATACGGTAACCTCACTAGTCAAGGTTTCTTTAATGGTACCCGGAGGTAAAATAGTTGTGCAGACATTTGTTATTCAGCGTCAAGTCAGAAGAAGCAATCAAACACAAACAAAGACATTTTAAGAATCCACAAGGGATCACCAGTATACAGGCACACAGTGGAACATTACAATATAATACCTGATAAAGCAATACAATCATAGTGATGTGCTATGGCATAATAAATAAATAAAATCACTATGTGATAGACTTATTTAAGCGTGTGATGGCAGCCGGTACAAAAGTATTCTTATATCGTTTAGTCCTACAAAGAGGAAGCATGAACCGCCACCAGAATGAAGGAGCTGGAATTGACTGTGTAAAGGATGATGGTGCAGTGGTGAATAATAGGGCTGAAAATTAATGTGTAAAGGATAATAGTGCAGTGGTGAATAATAGAACTGGAACTGACTGTGTAAAGGATGATGGTGCAGTGGTGAATAATATTAATACGGATCAATCGTCCTGTCCCCTTAGCAGAAAAACAGCACCAAAGCATGATGTTTCCACCCCCATGCTTCACAGTAGGTATGGTGTTCTTGGGATGCAACTCAGTATTCTTCTTCCTCCAAACACGACCAGTTGAGTTTATACCAAAATGGATACATGAATGATACAGCAGAGGATTGGGAGAATGTCATGTGGTCAGATGAAACCAAAATAGAACTTTTTGGTATAAACTCAACTCGTCGTGTTTGGAGGAAGACGAATACTGAGTTGCATCCCAAGAACACCATACCTACTGTGAAGCATGGGGGTGGAAACATCATGCTTTGGGGCTGTTATTCTGATAAGGGGACAGGACGATTGATCCGTGTTAAGGAAAGAATGAATGGGCCCATGTATCCTGAGATTTTGAGCCAAAACCTCCTTCCATCAGTGAGAGCTTTGAATGGTTGACCAAATACTTATTTTCCGCCATAATTTAAAAATAAATTCTTTAAAATTCCTACAATGTGAATTCCTGGATTTTTTTTCTCTCACATTCTGTCTCTCACAGTTGAAGTGTACCTATGATGAAAATTACAGACCTCTGTCATTACTTTAATTGGGAGAACTTGCACAATCGGTGGCTGACTAAATACTATTTTGCCCCACTGTATAATCTTACTAGCCCACTTTACATGTGATGTAGTGCAGACTTGCTTCTCAAGGACAAACTACCAAACCCCGGCACCAGGGAGAAGGAGAGAATGGATTCAATATATACCTGATAAGACATGGTTATATCTATGTGGAGACATGACACTTTCCTCAGGTGTCCCTTTACCGTGATCCCTGCGCTAAATATACACAGACCTACTATTTTTGCCGGTTGGCGCAACATGGCGGGTAGGGCTTGAATTTTACCGCGGCAACTACAGCAAGACCCACGACCGCCCTCGTCTTTTGCTGTGACGCCCAAAAAAATGTACCAACGTTTGCAGCAAGAACATGCCAGGACCACCCTTGACTTTTTCTTTCCTTCTTAAAAGAAAATTTTCTATTTATGAACCCTGTTCAAGAGCCAATTAAATTTGAGAATTGAGGTTCCACCGGATACTTTGTGTTCTTATAATTTTTAGTACTGACAGTCAACCTGATTGCTGGTTTACGTCATTCAAACGAGCCTTACAACCCACCGAGAGTACCGCCAGCTCTTCTGTCCCACCTGGGGTCTTCCTCTCCCTCCTCGACTGTGACGCATCTCCTCATAATCTTCACCAGTCACCAAAGCTGAAAAATCAACAAAAAACATACGTGACTTCACATCAAGGACAGAGGCGGCGCTTGCATTATATGAAAGCAAACCTTCATTCCTTCTTTGTTGTTGTCTTGGAGCCAAAGAGAACTGCAGATCAATGTGGCGGTTTTGTCGTGCCTCTGCTCGGCTCTTGCTGTGCGCCGAAGCCTTGTGGGCCTTGTAGTCGATCTCCGTGCGGAATGCGTGGGTGAACTGCTCGGTGGCACAGAGGCCTTCCTCACACAGGTAGTGACTTCCTCTGAAGTGCTCGCTCAAGTACAGGTAATCACTGTTCAAACAAACCAACACCGTCAGGCTTTTAGCCGCGTGACAAAGAAGGCAGGCTTGCACGATTATGGCAAAAAAACAGTCATCACGATTACTTTGATCGATACCGAATTCAGCTGGGATAGGCTCCAGCACCCCAGCGACCCGGACAGAACAAGCGGTAGGAAATGGATGGATGGATATTGTAATTATGATTAATTACACAATTATTCATTAATGTGAAAACACGAGTATTTATTGTAACGCGACTATAAATATAGTCAGAGAAACGTGAATATAAATGAGTAACTAATAATTCAGTAGAATTTCAACCCTGCACTGTGCATTCCTCCATCCCATGCAGATAATTGCCAGCATGCTACACACTACAGCAGGGCTATAGAGGCCACCCTCGTATTTGAACCCAAGGACTTCATCCAGTCAGGTAAGTGTTGATATTACAGGGGTAAATATATTTGATCTATGGTATTTAAGTGTAATTGCTTGTTACTGTATGACTGTAGTCTACTCCAGCAGACTAGCTGTTCCTGTACTTGTTACATGATTTTGGGGCCAATATCTCTAGCTAGCTAGGTTTATGTACCACCACAGTCTCATCGTGAACCAAAAATAATTCTGTTAGCCGTGATGCTAATTTTCTCTATATTAAATCCCATTCACTTATGCTAACAACGTTAGCGATCCGAATTGACCTTTTTTGTGATCTCTAAATCAAAACGAGTAGTTTCCTCTGCCATCTGTTCTGCTAGCCATTCTGTTGTCATACAAGAATGTAGCTTATAGTTAGATTTAGCATGCTGATTGAGTGTTCAGTTATTCAACTAGCCTATTTCTATTCATTTGTCCATCAGTCAAATATTTTTAAAGACTACTCCAATTGTTAACTATTTCTATCTGTGTGTGGCATTGCATTAGTCTTTTACAAGCTTCTCATCTTATTCTACACAATCAGATGGACGCTTTCCAACCTTGAATAATCAAAAAATGGTCAAAATTTCCAAACTTCCCGAGCTTAACTTCCCATGGTAAATGTTGGGAAAGTTTCCGGAAACTTTCCACCCCTTTGCAACTCTAGTGACATCCCAAATGTTTTTACGCTCATTCGCTCATCAGTTTCACAGCCACAAGTTCCTGCATTTGCACACAAGCTGCATGGCCAATTCATTTTATTTTTTTCCTGATTATTATATTTTCGTAATCGTTAGAAGCCATAATCGAAACTGAAATTAAAATGTGAATGTCTACCTGCTTGCTGTCATACCTGTAATATTCCTGGGAGCCGTCGGCGTCGCAGAAATGGCAGAAGTAATGGTCCTTTCTCAAGTGTTTGAGCAGCTCATCGTTGTCCAGGTAACGGTCGTCACAGAACTTGCAGAGCGGGTGTCCTCGGTGACTGGTGTCGTCGGGGTCCCCGTGCGCTCGATGGCGTGCAAGTTCCTTGCGGTTGTACCACTTCCGCTCGTGGGAAAAGATCTAGGGGTTGAATTTCATTCATCACTACGAGCTGCAAGGTTTTTACCCCAAAAGTATATTGTGCTTCAACTCTAATTTGTTTGGTCTCTAAACGTGAAGTCTACCATGTAAAATGTGTTTATATTAGGGATGGGCGGGATGGCCTAGAGCAGGACTACGCAGGCCACATACTGCCCACCAAGACTTTTCATTCGGCCTGCCGAACATCTCCCAAAGAGGCTCGTTGAAAGCATTAATACCAGGGTTGATTGTGCGTGCAGTACTCCCGCCATCCCGCAGGGGGCAACAGTCAGACATGTGTCGCAATGAAGCAGCAGGAGGGTGAGCAGAAGAAGACTACTCATTCAACTCTGGGTAAAAAAAAATCTAAATAAAATAGCAAAAATGGGAATATTAACCAGGACTGGACAACAAAGGATGAATGTTGGGCTGGAGTCATGAATGGAACACTTCGATTTTTTTTTTGTATGTGTCATTGCTCAAAAAATGTCAATGTTGTTATGATTTATTGACCTTTTTAAGGCTCCAATTATTTTACAATATCAAACATTCCACTTTAAAATTTAATGGGGGGAAAATATTCCACATTAGGTGATTTTTTTCCATAAAAAACCTGGGTTCTTCTTTGACAAAAAGGGCATACAAAATTGCTCAAAATATAATATTGACTTAAAATCAATATTTTTTATGAATTAATGATCTATTCAAGGCTCTATGATTACTTCACATCATATATTCCACTTTGAAAAATAGTTTTTGTGGGAGATTTAGCATATTTTGTGTGTTTGCCATAAAAACACAGTTTCTTCTTTGACAAAAAGGGCAGAAAACAAACAAACAAAAAAACAAAAAGAATTGACGGATAGATCTGAAGTTGATGAATGTCTATAACTGAATAAATTTACATATATATAAAAATGTGTTTTCTTCTGTATGATTTTTTTAATGAATTAAGTAACGACAACCTTTTTCCAAAACACAATGTAAAATGTGAGAGAAGAGGATAATGCATACATTTAGAATTTGTTTTCAAAACGTTTACAAAAGAGTGGGACCCCAAAAATTTACCGTGGGACCCCATTTTTATGACTTGATGCGGTCCCTGGGACCCCATTTTGAAAATTCCTAGCGCAAACACTGAGTCATCATCAGACTTCTGAAGTAAAAAAATCTGTTCCATGGGGATATTATTTACAGTAATATTTATACATAACCTCCTCCAACCTCCGAACTTTCTGCTCCGCCGTTCCTAGTCTGTGGAACGCTCCCTGACGACCTGAGGGAACCACGGACTGTGGATGCTTTTAAAAAAGGCTTAAAAACCGTTCTTCTTAAAAAAAGCCTTTTTTTTAAGATATATGTGTGCTAGTTCTAGCTATTAGGTTGTTCTAGTTTTTATTTTTTTTTACTATTTGTTTTACTTGTTGGGGGCAGCTATTTGTGGTTGTAGCGCTGTTGTTTTTTTAATTATTTTTTGGAATGCACTGTAGCACTTTGAGGTTGTTTGCTTTTACAAAGAAAATCTATTATACGTTTTACAATATTAAGACTGTAAAGGGGAAGCCAATGCCTTCATGTATACATGCAGTATATTTACATAAGGTAATGTTTATCATGTGAAATATATGAGCAAAATTAACCTTTAGATGCTTGGTGCAGAGCTTGCAGCAGAAGAGTTCATGCTGCTTCCTCATGTGTTGCTCCAGCTCCACAAACTTGGAGAAGATCTTTGCATCTGAACAGCAAGGACACTGTGGCAACAGCAGTTGCCTGAGGGAGCACACAAAAACAAAAGATGAATACAGCATATATTAAACAAATGTCATCTGATAAAAAATGGAATCTTGGTAATAGTATTCAACTAAGCAGAATACAGACAGACTCTGTTAGTACTGAGAGCACGCAGCATCTAGGAAGTCAACTCTTGGCCAATTGCCCCAACACTCAAAACACAGAACTGATCCAAAACTAAAAACACAAAGCAAATGCTATGGGTTATTGGTGGAAAATAGACTGCAATCACAATATGCTATACAAAAACAAATGCAAAAAAAATAAAATACACACAAACCACTGCAAGAACTGCATGAGAGAAATGCTGGCAAGTGCACAAAACAAAATGGAAGTGAGCCACAAAAAAGCCAGACCTTAGGGAGAGTGTCGTAATGTAAAGGTCTGTAAAACTTGGCCATAATAAACAAATACAGTATAATAGTGCAACCAGCTTACACAGTTTAAGTATGGTTACCAAACTTTCTATTTCTTTTGTGCAGTTGCAGCATTTATTTCTTCAGTTGTTCTGGTGGTTCGTCTGTATTTTTGTTATTTAAAAGTATTGGTATTTCATCTTGCAGTCTTCATGTGACCTCAGCATTTTACCATTGCATTTGTTAAATAAGGATGGATTTTTTTACGGTTTTGGATCATTTTCTGTATTGGGAGCGTTTCAAATTTGCTGCGCATTGTGTATTAGATTGTATGAAAGAAATACATAAAGTAGCGCCGTAGGGCTGGGCGATATGGCCTTTTATTAATATCTGGATATTTTGTAGGCCGTGTCACGATACAGCATATATATACATATGGATACTTTGCCTTAGCTTTGAATGAACACTTGATGCATATAATGACTGCAGTATGATGATTCTATGTGTCTACATTCAAACATTCTTCTTCATACTGCATTCATATATGCTACTGTTAAACTTTCATGCAGAGGGAAATCCCAACTAAGTCAATTGACCAAAAGTGTATTTATGAAACAGTTATTAAGCAGTGGCACAAACATTCATGTCATTTCCAAAACAGAAAGTGCAAGATTGTCATGAGTGCACTTTTGTGCATGATGTCACTAAGAGGACATTTCAAATCAACACTAAATTAAAGTGCACTTTTTGTACAGAACGCCACTACAATAGTTTAAAAGTACACTTTTGTGCATGAAGTCACACAAGATATTTCAACAACTGTCAAATAAAAATGAGCTGCATAATAGGAAATCAAATGTGGTAGGTGCCTGCTGGCGTTTTATCTTTTTGTTATTGACTATTTGTTTCATACGGTGTTGATCTGGAAATGGAAGACGCCAGGCTCAATTGGGTCAGTACTGGTTGCTTAGCAGTTCTGCTAGTTTTTGTAGCAACGCTTTTGCCGCATACTTGACATATTGCGGTTGTCTGTTCGACATATTCCCGTTCGAGGCCAAACCACCGCCAGACGATGGACCCCCTGCTGTTTTTCTTGGGAATTAATTCTTCCTTCATTTGTTACCAGATTGGCACCTTCTCTCTCTCGTATTACCACTCGCACCGCTCCTCTAGCACCACAGCTAACGTTACCATGCCGCTACCTCCATGCTCCACGAGAGCGTATGTGACGTATGTAACAAGATGCGCTTGTTTTACGTCTCTGTGAGCAGGAGGGACAAAAAGAGTGATCAGTAATGCCCGCAGCGAAAAGAAACTGCGTGAGAAAGTATACTCGAAAACTCACTATAGTCATTTTCTATATCCTTAGTCAATGAGATCACCAGTTGTTGTCAGTAAGGCCTTCTAGATGGCCTAAGGCAGATATATATATAGTAATGTTATGAGCCAGGTAACATAAGAACTCCATTACCCAGCATGCCACAGTAGTGAAGAGCATTCGCAGCAGCCGCGTTTATCCAGTGGGATGTTTTGGATGAACACTTTTTTAGAGTAAACTTTAAGAAGTCAGCCAACACGCCTCGTCTGCATCTTTTATGGTTAGACAAGACAACACATATATTTGCAAGGCCATTTTTAAGCAGGATATTTAAACACCTACTCAGTGGTCTAGTGGTTAGAGTGTCCGCCCTGAGATGGGTAGGTTGTGAGTTCAAACCCCAGCCGAGTCATACCAAAGACTATAAAAATAGGAGCCATTGCCTCCCTGTTTGGCATGCCGCATCAAGGGTTGGAGTTGGAGGTTAAATCACCATAAATGATTCCCGGGCGCGGCACCGCTGCTGCCCACTGCTCCCCTCACCTCCCAGGGGGTGAACAAGGGTGATGGGTCAAATGCAGAGGACAAATTTCACCACACATAGTGTGTGTGTGTCTGACAATCATTGGTACTTTAACTTTTTAACTTTAACTTTAAAGAGAAAGTGAAGTGAAGTGAAGTGAAATATATTTATATAGCGCCTTTCTCTAGTGACTCAAAGCGCTTTCCGTAGTGAAACCCAATATCTAAGTTACATTTAAAACAATGTGGGTGGCACTGGGAGCAGGTGGGTAAAGTGTCTTGCCCAAGGACACAATGGCAGTGACTAGGATGGCAGAAGCTGGGATCGAACCTGGAACCCTCAACTTGTTGGCACGGCCGCTCTCCCAACCGTGCCACGCCGTCCCCTGGATTAAATCCAAATAAACGTTGAAATTATTTTGTTAAGATATCTGGCTTGTATCTTCAGTAGGGATATAAATCGTTAAGAACTTATCGATATGATACCCTAATCGATATTCCTAATCGATACCAGTATTTATCGGTACTACATGTCATTTTTAGAAATAAAAATGGCATTTTAAATAGCATTCCTATTAGCACAAAAGGTTGAACACCTCCAACATGATGTTCTGTAACATCTCAGAGCAGGTAAGTCTTTTATTATTAACAGCTGTTTATTTGAAGTCTTAAAGAAGTCAACTATGTGTGCAGTGCAAGGTGAAATGCAGTTATGTCATCTTCTTGTCAATAAAAATACAAATAGTTGTGTCGTTAGTCCAAAATCTTCATGGTCCTCATGGACAACATAATTAGGAACCAGTACTAGAAAAAACTGGACTTCTGATTCAAAGGTAGTTAAAACTACATCTTGTGAGACAATGGCTGCCAACCCCGGAAGCTTGAATGGGTTCTACAGATTGTGAGTTCAGATATTTTATTTCTTAATTTTTTTCACATTTAATATGTTTTTTGCCATTTTATTTTGACAGTAGCACATAAGATATGTTTTAATTGCTGATGCGGGGTTATTGATTTTTAAATGCGCCAGAAAATAACCCGTTTTGTGTTTCAATGTCCAGTAATGTGTTAATGTGTTTCTGTATAGTATTTCTACAGCAATGGTGACATTAATGATGCTATTTTGAAAAAGTACTTATTGAAGTCAAACATCACTAAAGGCCTAAGTGGGAAACGCACGGCCCGCCACTGATTTTTATGTATAGAATATACAAATCTTAAATCGTGCAGCCATAGGCAGAACTACAATGGAATACAACTGACCTGTACTGAGCATGGATATTCTCATCGGCAAAATAAATGTCGTGTAGTTTCTCACAGGGGAAGCGGTGGTGAGGCAGAGAAGAAAAGGCCTCCACGGTCTTGGCAAACACCACCTGAGAACACATTGGAGGTCAATCCTTGCAACGTGCGCTCCTGTGGAAAACTATGAGACTGCAGTAGACATAACTCTAGGTGAATGTACAAGGTCTTCACACGCATCTGAATTGTATGCACAGTTAAAGTAAAATATTATTATTCAACTCATTTTCACAGATGTTAAAAGCAAATGACCCCATGGCTATCAGAGTTCCTTGATATTTATGAAATAAAGCCCAAATCGTAACATCAAAAGGTTTTGCTATCAGCCTGCTTAGGTATGACAATATTCTGCCGCTTTGACAAATTGTCCATTGAGCAGACAGAATGGAGGTTAACACAACAGTGCAGAAGCAGAAAGACACTGGTTAATAAACTTTAACACAGGACTATTTACTATTTGTATTATTTACTATTTATATGTGCTGAGAAGTCTGTCAGAATGAACACCATTTGTTAACGCAGTGTTTTTCAACCTTTTTTAACCCAAGACACATTTTTTTCATTGAAAAAGTCCAAAGGCACGCCACCAGCAGAAAATATAAAAAAATGAAACTCAGCAGTCGATATTGACAGTAAAAAGTGGTTGTCACAATTGTTGGATATGACATTAAACCACCACCAAGCATGCATCACTATAGCTCTTGTCTCAACAAAGGTGTACTGTCGCCACCTGTCACATCACACCGTGACTTTTGAGTTTTTTGCTGTTTTCCTGTGTGTAGTGTTTTACTTCTTGTCTTGTGCTCCTATTTTGGTGGCTTTTCCTGTTTTGTTTGTATTTTCCTGTAGCAGTTTCATGTCTTCATTGACCACTATTCCCCACACCTGCTTTGTTTTAGCAATCAAGACTATTTCAGTTGTTTTTATCCGTCTTATGTGGACATTGTTGATTGTCATGTCATATCTGAATTTACTTTGTGGACGCCGTCGCTGCTCCACATGCAGTAAGTCTTTGCTGTCGTCCAGCATTCTGTTTTTTTTTTTTTTACTTTGTAGCCAGTTCAGTTTTGATTTCCTTCTGCATAGCCTTCCCTAACCTTCAATGCCATTTCTAAAGGGGCACTTACCTTTTGACCAGGCGGTAATACTAAGCATGCACTAATTATTTTGCGAAGCGAGTTTGACCCGGCAGTAATACAAGGCAGGCGCATACTATATGCCATGCGGCAATTCAAGGAAATACGGTATATAAAATTTGTTCAAAATGAATATTCCCTGAGAAAGTTAAAATAACACTATTCTTAGAATCAAAATAAAACAATAAGAACAGTTTTCATTATATCAAACATAAAGAGTGGATTAGGTAGTGCCTTTAATACTGCATTTGAAAACTGCAACTTCATATTCAGAAGCAATAAGGCTGACAGGAACTTAGCACACAAGTGCTACCACTGTGAACAAGGACTTGGAACTCTTACATTCTACAGAGACTATAGTGGGTACATGTGCTTGCATGACTTGGATAACGTTGCATGACCACTTTCCCGGGGTTACTAATGAAAGGCTAACTGTACACAACAACTCAGATAGCGTTGATAGTTTTCAACACTTTTTGGCGTCATTTGATGACTTGGCGGGAGTGACAGAACACATCCTGGTTATCATAGTGAAAAACACTTATTTTACTAACAACTTTTGCGTTTACATTTGATAATAGATGACTTCCCTCGCCTACGGACGTCCCTCAAATCGGACGCTTTCTCCACAGGTGCTACAGCATCCAACTTGTGCTGTTGTGGTATGCCAGCTCCATTTTGCAATGTTTGCATAATACTGACATTTTAGTGTGACGTGTTCCCACACCTTAGACAACTTTTGTCGCTTCTTAATTCCCTGCTTTAGCTTTGGCTCTTGTCCACTGCTTTCTGCGGCGCCTGCCATTGCCAGTTATGTTGGCTAAAAAGTTGACCAAACTCAAGCGTATTTCAATCAATCAACCAATCGTTTACTTACCATGAATTGATTAACGTGGACCCCGACTTAAACAAGTTGAAAAACTTATTGGGGTGTTACCATTTAGTGGTCAATTGTACGGAATATGTACTGTACTGTGCAATCTACTAATAAAAGTATCAATCAATCACACTCATTTAGCCCTAAATCATGAGTGTCTCAAAGGGCTGCACAAGTATTTAAAGGAGCGGTGTTGTGCAGGTATGATCTGTGTCGTAAACACGCTGTGCAACACCTAAACCAGGGGTAGGGAACCTATGGCTCTAGAGCCAGATGTGGCTCTTTTGATGACTGCATCTGGCTCTCGGATAAATCTGAGCTGACGTTGCTTAACACGATAAGTAATGAATAATTCCACTTGTAATCAAAATGTTAAAAATAACGTTCAAGATATCAAACATGCTCATGCATTTGAATCCATCCATCGTTTTTCTACCGCACCTGTTCAAGAAATTGCATTATTTATTTACTATTGTTTTTTTTAGGGCTTGCCCTCCTGGGGGTTCTTCAGACCACCAAGCACCGACATGAAAGCCTTTTTCAGGGTTACAATATTTTTTTATTTTTCAATAAGTCTCAGTTGCTTTCCAGCAATTGTCTTTTTCTCTTTGGTTCTCACTCGCGCTCTGGCTCCAGCTCCAGCTCCAACCCTGTCTCTCCTCCCGGCTGCTGCTTATAACAGAGCGACAGGTGATTAGATAACAAGGCCCAGGTGGGCCATGTACGCACCTGTCGCTGATTTCGAGGCCAGTCTATTAGACTCTAGTAATGTTGGTCTTACTTAAAAATGCACGCGTTTAGTTGTGTTCAGTGTTGAAACAAAAATGATATGGCTCTTACGGAAATAAATTTTAAAATATTTGGATTCTTGGCTCTCTCAGCCAAAAAGGTTCCCGACCCCTGACCTAAACAGTCCGTGCGAAATGTGAGCTTTGACTACTGTTTATTAAACAGGGCCATAAAAAAACAACTTAAAGGCCTACTGAAAGCCACTACTACCCACCACGCAGTCTGATAGTTTATATATCAATGATGAAATCATAACATTGCAACACATGCCAATACGGCCGCTTTAGTTTACTAAATTGCAATTTTAAATTTTCCGCGAGGTATCCTGTTGAAAACGACGCGGAATGATGACGCTTATGTTGACGCGTGCTTGTGACGTTATTGGTTGGAGAGGACATTTTAGCCCAGCACCACTCACGGCTAAAAGTCGTCTGTTTTAATCGCATAATTACACAGTCATTTGGACATCTGTATTGCTGAATCTTTTGCAATTTGTTCAATTAACAATGGAGACTATAAAGAAGAATGCTGCTGGTGGAAAGTGGTGTATTGCAGCTTCCTTTAGCAACCAACACACAGTCGGTGTTTCTTTGTTGTTGTGACCTTATCAGTGGCCTAGTGGTTAGAGCGTCCGCCCTGAGATCTGTAGGTCGTGAGTCAAATCCCGGCCTTAATGCTGGCACTCAGCATTAAGGGTTGGAATTGGGGGCTAAATCACCATAAATGATTCCCGGGCGCGGCACCGCTGCTGCCCACTGCTCCCCTCACCTCCCAGGGGGTGATCACGGGTGGTGGGTCAAATGCAGAGAATAATTCCGCCACATCTAGTATGTGTGTGACAATCATTGGTACTTTAACTTTAATATGGAACAGAGCAGTCAACCGGTGAGAAAATTGTGATATTAAGTCGGCTCTTACCGGAGACATGAGCGGAGCTTGCGTCCTCCTGCAGCAGCTGTCAAAGAGGCAGCTGACTTTCTTGACTCCTCCATATGGCTTCCCACAGAGACACTGGTGGTCACTCTCAGGTATGACTTTATAATCTCACTAAAACACTAGCAACACAATAAGCAGATAAGGGATTTTCCAGAATTATCCTAGTAAATGTGTCTAAAAACATCTGAATCACTCCCACTGCCGTCGCCTTTTTTTTTCCTAGTGCTTCACTCTAACTTTCCTCTTCTATGAATCTTTCATCCTCGCTCAAATTAATGGGGAAATCGTCACGTTCTCAAACCAAATCGCTCTTGCTGCCGGTGGCTATGATTATAAACAGTGTTCAGATGTGAGGAGCCCTACAACCCGTGACGTCACGCGCACATCGTCTGCTACTTCCGGTACAGGCAAGGCTTTATTATTAGCGACCAAAAGTTGCGAACTTTATCGTTGATGACTTTGCCACCGGCAGCAAGAGCGATTCGGTTTGAGAAGGCGACGATTTCCCCATTAATTTGAGTGAGGATGAAAGATTCGTAGAAGAGGAAAGTTAGAGTGAAGCACTAGAAAAAAAAGGCGACGGCGGTGGGAGGGATTCAGATGTTATTAGACACATTTACTAGGATAATTCTGGAAAATCCCTTATCTGCTTATTGTGTTACTAGTGTTTTAGTGAGATTAAAAAGTCATACCTGAGAGTGACGAGGAGTCAAGAAAGTCATCATTGTCACAGACGTCCCACTGGGTGTGAGTTTTCCTTGCCCTTATGTGGGCCTACCAAGGATGTCGTAGTGGTTTGTGCAGCCCTTTGAGACACTAGTGATTTAGGGCTATATAAGTAAACATTGATTGATTGATTGATTGATGGGTGATGTTCTCTATTAAATCCTGTCAGCAAAAATATGGCAATATTGCGAAATGATGAAGTATGACGCATAGAATGGACCTTCTATCCCCGTTTAAATAAGAACATCTCATTTCAGTAGGACTTTAACGACGCCTAGAGGCAGCAAAAAAAATCTTGAATGTATTTTGTAATCGAATTAATCGAAGGATCGTTTAAACTGTAGTACACACAACAACGGCACATAGTTTGCGGGTAATAATTTAACCCAATTAGGTGAAATTTCATAATCTCCCACAGCACAACAGTCTGTTATTAATACATATTAATATCAAAATGAATAACTTAGAAATACAATAGGGTCCTCAATAGGGACATTCGGTCCGTAATAATATTAACAGACACGAGCTGTTGGTCGCTGCTAGAAGCTGGTTTGACTTTACACTAAAGTAATTACTACTTATTTTAATATTTCATGTACACATAGTGATAAGGGTTAACAATCCATTCCAGTTGGAGTGAATGATATATGAGAAAAGGAGTTTGACCCGGAAATCCACCACCGCGCGGCCTAGCTAGCGTCAACATCCTCGGGCCACAGTGGCGTCGGCGGCCGCACCTTGTCGAGCTCCTCCCGGCAGACGGCGCAGTACTTCTGCTCGCACAGCACCCTCATTTTGGTGGAGCAGCGGTAACACACCGGATGGTCGCATTTCCCGAAGGCGAAGACGTCGACATCCTGGCAGCACAGGACACAGTGCTTCTCCGTCTCCTTCAAGTTCGCCAAATCCATGGCGGAGTTCAAACAAAACAAAAAAAGGGCGAAAAGGAGCCAAAGAGTGCAGCCGCGTGCCTGTGTAGTGCTGACGTCACGGTGACAGTCTGAGCCGGTGACGTGTCACGCCACTCTTTACGTGCTGGCTTGTATATCATGTGGATTGGAGCTGTGCCCGGAACACTGGGGCGCAGGTCCGGTCCATCCATCTCTGTGTAGATCTGCACACACTAGTGACTGCTGCCACCTACTGATATGGAAGAGTATTACACAGTCACTCTGCCGACCAGAGCAGTGGTTCTCAAATGGGGGTCCGCGTACCCCTGGGGGGACTTGAAAGTATGCCAAGGGGTACGTGAGATCTTTCAAAAATATTCTAAAAATAGCAACAATTCAAAAATGCTTTATAAATATATTTATTGATAAATACTTCAATAAAATATGAATGTAAGTTCATAAAGTGTGAAAAGAAATACAACAATGCAATATTCAGTGTTGACAGCTAGATTTTTTGTGGACATGTTCCATAAATATTGATGTTAAAGATTTCTTTTTTTGTGAAGAAATGTTTAGAATGAAGTTGATGAATCCAGATGGCATAGCTCGGTTGGTAGAGTGGCCATGCCAGCAACTTGAGGGTTGCAGGTTCGATTCCCGCTTGTGCCATCCTAGTCACTGCCGTTGTGTCCTTGGGCAAGACACTTTACCCACCTGCTCCCAGTGCCACCCACACTGCTTTATATGCAACTTAGATATTGGGTTTCACTATGTAAAGCGCTTTGAGTCACTAGAGAAAAGCGCTATATAAATATAATTCACTTCACTATTACAATCCCCAAAGAAGGAACTTTAAGTTGATGATTACCATCCATGTGTAGAAATCTTTACTTATAATTGAATCACTTGTTTATTTTTCAATTTTTTTTTTGTAAATTTATCTTTTTTTCCAAATAGTTCAAGAAAGACCACTACAAATGAGCAATATTTTGCACTGTTATACAATTTAATAAATCAGAAACTGATGACATAGTGCTGTATTTTACTTCTTTATCTCTTTTTTTCAACCAAAAATGCTTTGCTGTGATTAGGGGGTACTTGAATTAAAAACATGTTCACAGGGGGTACATCACTGAAAAAAGGTTGAGAACCACTGGACCAGAGATGCAGCTATCGAATATTTTAGCAATCGAGTATTCTATCGAATATCCCAAACGATTAATCGAATGAATCATATGTTTGCTTAATTCAGGTTTAATTATACATTTTAAGATGTGCCCTCAATTATTGTGTTTGGCCTGTTTGTCTTTTATTTACTAAATGCCCGTTTTCATTGATTGATTGAAACTTTATTAGTAGATTGCACAGTACAGTACATATTCTGTACAATTGACCACTAAATGGTAACACCCCAATAAGTTATTCAACTTGTTTAAATCGGGGTCCACGTTATTGAAGGCTATTTGTCTTTTATTTCCTAAACGGCTGTTTTCATTATTGAAGGCTGACACGCACAGCTGAAATGCGTCCGTGGTTGATTCTGCCAATTTGTGCGTGCTAATAGAACAGGTGTGCTCACATCCCTATGTGCTGTGTGCTGTGACCGCATAAACCAAGTTCTTGTCTCTCGTGCGTTTGTAATGATTATACAGTGTTGTTTAAATGGTGGTTTCTCCAACATAATTAACATCTTAAGGCCAAGCTGTTTGTTTAAATGCTTTTTTTAAATTTATTTGGTTTTTCTCTTTGATATTTGTGCTTATTGGACCCTAATTAGAATAAAAACTAAGAATCATCTTTTGATATGATGTACTTTGTCCATAAGTACAAAAACGTGTACTTAATTTTTACTGACATGCTAATTCTTATTTTTACACTCCGCCCCCCCAAATTCCATTGTATGTTATACTTTTCTGACACCACCAGATGGCAGTATAAGTGTCCACATAAGCGGCCATAAGACCCCAGTTCACTAGTGTACACAATTTTGGAAATAACAGCCAAAAGGTGCTGTCCACGCATGTGGCCACGAAGCTTTTTTAAGGCTTGATTATACATTTTAAGATGTGCCCTCAATTATTGCGTTTGCTGAATTGTCTTTTATTTCCTAAACGCCTGTTTTCATTATTGAAGGCTGACATGCACAGCTGAAATGCGTCCATGGTTGATTGTGCCAATTTGTGCATGCTAATAGAACAGGTGCGCTCACAGCCCTATGTGCTGAGTGGTGTGACCGCATACACAATGTTCTTGTCTCTCGTGTGTTTTTTGATGATTATACGGTGCCGTTTAAATGGTGGTTTCTCCATGCAAATCTGCTGAGCTGTTTTCAAGCTGCCAACAATACATACACAATATAAAAAGAAAAAACACTTAATAATGACGACAACAGTTTTACATTTGAAGAATGCAATACAGTTCATTGCATTGGTGTGCCCTGGGAGATGATGTCATTTCACCTGATTGGGTTAAAAATATTCTTTTGCAAACCGGTAATTAAAATCGGCTAATGTGCCGTTGTTGAGTGTCTGTGCTGTCTGGAGCTCGGCAGAGTAACAGTGTAATACCTTTCCATATCAGAAGGTGGCAGCAGGTAGCTCATTGCTTTGTAGATGTCGTGCTCACAATATGCAGATGACAGCGGGAGGCAGGGTGCAGGTAAAAAGGTATCAATGCTTAAACAAAAAATTTAAAAAAGGTGAGTGCCCCTTAGAAAGGGCATTGAATGTTAGGGAAGGCTATGCAGGACGAACTTAATTATTGTGTCAGGTTTAAGCACCGAACCATCTATTAAACAGGACAAGAAGCAAGGAATCAAGCAGAGACAGATTTCAATTTTGCTCATGAGGAGAAAGGTATAGGGCTGCACACTCTGTTACAGCCTCCCACCAGGCCCTGTGCTCCCCATTTTATTCAGGACTTCCCTAGTTTACATCGCTGAGGCTGCTTCTGAAGGGAGGGGTACGCAAGCAGCCCCAGTAGACACAATACGTGATTATTCAGAATGGAAATGTGCTGACACTCGTGATTTCGCCCTGACTCTGCTTTGAGCTACTGGAAGTCCGTCCTTGGCTGTCAGCAGGCTGTAAGCCACAAACAGCAGCAGCGAGCCACTCCCAACTTGCAGTGGAAGATAACAAGTTATGTGCTTTTAAGCATAAGAGTTGTGTGAGAACTTATATATCATTATTCTAACAATAGTACTCGGAAAAAGGTTTATTTTTAAGGCCAAAAATAGTTTTTACTTAGTATTACTTTCTTTTAAAACATTTATTCAGCATTTTTCAACTTTGGAAAGTTATATGGTTGAAACCGATAAAGATGCCAAAAAACATAAAAATAGATGTGAAGTTCTCAAATGCTTATTTTGAAAATGTAATTTTGTTTGTAGATGATATGCAATCTGTTGTTGTGTTCCCTAGTTTGAGTGCACATGAATGAAGGCGTGTGTTGCTGAGCCCGACCTGGACATCATCTCGACTGGACCTGTTTTAAGAACCCTTTAAACTATCTCATTTCATTGACAACCTGGTCTGGTGAAGATAATGTCCTTTATTCCCCCCAAAAAATTTAATAAAAAACATTTTCTTGAACAAAAAAGAAACTAAAATAAAATAAAAATGAGTCAGGACAGGCGCTAGAAAATGAATGCATGGGAATGGAGTAAAATTAACAGTTAAAGGTTAGACTATTAGTGGAGCAGCAGCACCGACTTTATACCTTGCAGACTGCATTGATATATATTCTAGGAACCAGAATATTAATAACAAAAGGAAACAACCCTTTTGTGTGATTGAGTGAGAAAGAGTGTAAATAGGAAGGGTTTTTGTGTTGGTGCAATAACTAAGTGTATCTTGTGTTGTTTATGTAGATTTAATAATAATAAAACATTATAAAAAAAGGCCACAAGAAGGCCAAATATTTCCCCATAATTGTATGCACTTAATGGCAGAGAGTACCAGTTATTTATTAAAGGTGGGGGCATTGATCACTTTGATATCAGTGGTGAATAGCCAATGCATTCTATTTTTGTTCAAATATGTTTGGATGAGTACTTGTCAATACAAAAAAATGACAATAAATAAACATACCACACCTCATAACACATTTTCGGATTCAAAATTCCTCTACTGCCATCTTGTGGAGTCAATAAAAACTACATCAGATCGAGCCAATGTAAAAGTAGAAGCAGAATTCATGGTCAAATTGTGAGATTTAATGTGTTTTTTACAGCATTTTTCTCTAAATGAAAAAAAAAACAGTACTTTTTTTTACTGTAATAATCTTTGGTGTTGTTTTGGCATTTAAAGTAATACACAGAAAAATATACACTTGTTGATTTGCAGTAAAAAAAAAAAAACTCAGTGAAAACCACTTTGACACCTCTGCAATATGCCTTCATGCTTACATTTGACTCCTTTTTTAGGTTTGATTTTATTCGAAAAAGGCCAAATTTTGGGCCCCGGATGGCCCTTGGACACCCCTGCTTTGGTCTCTACGTTTATTTAGGGGATTAGTTGTGGCTCTAAAGCAGGGGTCGGGAACCTTTTTGGCTGAGAGAGCCAAAAAGCCAAATATTTTAAAATATATTACCATAATAGCCATATAATATTTTTTTTAAGACTGAACACAACTAAACACGTGCATTTTTGAGTAAGACCAACATTTCTAGAGTATAATAGGTCTCTTATTCTTTGTAATAACATTGTTATTCTGAAGCTAACTGTGGAGGAGGCGTGGCCTGCGGGCCTGCAGCGACAGGTGCGTAGATGGCCCACCTGGGCCTTGTTATCTAATCACCTGTCGCTCTGTTATAAGCAGCAGCCAGGAGGAGAGACAAGGTTGGGGCTGGAAATACAATTGCTGGAAAGCAACTGAGAGACTTTTTGAAAAATAAAACAATATTGTAACCCTGAAACAGGCTCTCAAGTTGGTCTGAAGAACCCCCAGGAGGGCAAGCCCCACACTAACCAATAATAAATAAGTAACTTCTTACCATTAACGCAACTTCTTGAACAGGTGCGGAAGAAAAATGCATGAGAATGTTTTATATTTTGAACATTATTTTTAACACTGTGATTACAAGTGGAATTATTCATTACTTATCGTGTTAAGCAATGTCAGCTCAGATTTATCAGAGAGCCAGATGCAGTCATCAAAAGAGCCACATCTGGCTCTAGAGCCATAGGTTCCCTACCCCTGCTCTAAAGGAAACACTTTGATTCTTACGGATCATCATCACAATGGTTTTAAAGTAAAAACAATGAATTAAAAGAGGAGCTCTATTGAAGGGGTTGTATTTACCTCTCTGGACGGTCACCAGTGGACAAGTACGGTCCACGGCTCGCCAGCTAGCTAGCGTTTTTTGTACTGGTTGCTCAGTCCCATGACTCTGAAGGTGCAGCTGGCAATCTTCTCATATAAAAGGAACATGAGGGCGGCAGTCAGCACCGTCTGCAGCAACTTGGCCTCCAGGCCTTTAAACAGACCCCAGAGACCAAATTTCCTAATAAACAAGAGAGGACACAGTTGTTGGGAGTAGTACTTTGCACATAGTCACATATAATGATGAGACACCACATACACAACATGTGCAAACTCATTTTCTACTGGCAGATAATCATTCAATCCACGTCAGCCCGACTTTTCATATAAATCGCCTTTTCACTGGATTTTTTTTTTCAAAATGATGCCCTGGTTTTCATATATGTCTCATTTCTTAGTTGACTGTGTAAACGATTCATTTTTCCAAACACATCAATTTGTGCTCTGCAGTTATTTTTTTTAATTAGATTGATCACAATGTAGACTTGTGATTAATTTCACTTTAGAATAGTGATTAATCACAATGTTGCTTGCATCATTTAAGTATATATACACACACTGGAAATAGGATCCATGCATACTTGCTCTCTGTTACTTTCAACTGTCTTGTTTTTTTTTTCTTCTTCACTTTAGTTTTCTGAGAACTCAATAAAAACAATTTGAAAAAAACCCCACAATATTTTGACACAAATGCAATTGTATTGTCAGAATGTCATGCAGGAAACATTTTTAAATGCTTTACTTGAATCCACGTAATTGATTTGTTGTATTTTGAAGTGACAGCATAAAGCAACATCCTCATTCATCTTTGCACGGGCAAATGTCTGCATCAGGAGAATGTGCGGTCAAGTTAAATTGGCTAAACATTCTGTGGTTGTACAAACCCCGTTTCCATATGAGTTGGGAAAGTGTGTTAGATGTAAATATAAACAGAATACAATGATTTGCAAATCCTTTTCAAGCCATATTCAGTTGAATATGCTACAAAGACAACATATTTGATGTTCAAACTCAAACATTTTTTTTTTTTTTTGCAAATAATTAACTTAGAATTTCATGGCTGCAACATGTGCCAAAGTAGTTGGGAAAGGGCATGTTCACCACTGTGTTACATCACCTTTTCTTTTAATAAACGTTTGGGAACTGAGGAAACTAATTGTTGAAGCTTTGAAAGTGGAATTCTTTCCCATTCTTGTTTTATGTAGAGCTTCAGTCCTTCAACAGTCCGGGGTCTCCGCTGTCCTATTTTACACTTCATAATGCACCACACATTTTCCATGGGAGACAGGTCTGGACTGCAGGCGGGCCAGGAAAGTACCCACACTCTTTTTTTACGAAGCTATGCTGTTGTAACACGTGCTGAATGTGGCTTGGCATTGTCTTGTTGAAATAAGCAGGGGCGTCCATGAAAAAGACGGCGCTTGGATGGCAGCATATGTTGTTCCAAAAGCTGTATGTACCTTTCAGCATTAATGGGGCCTTCACAGATGTGTAAGTTACCCATGCCTTGGGCACTAATGCACCCCCATACCATCACACATGCTGGCTTTTCAACTTTGCGTCGATAACAGTCTGGATGGTTCACTTCCCCTTTGGTCCGGATGACACAATGTCGAATATTTCCAAAGACAATTTGAAATGTGGACCACAGAACACTTTCCCACTTTGCATCAGTCCATCTTAGATGATCTCGGGCCCAGAGAAGCTGGCGGCGTTTCTGGATGTTGTTGATGAATGGCTTTCGCTTTGCATTGTAGAGCTTTAACTTGCACTTACAGATGTAGAGACGAACTGTATTGAGTGACAGTGGTTTTCTGAAGTGTTCCTGAGCCCATGTGGTGATATCCTTTAGAGATTGATGTTGGTTTTTGATACAGTTCCTCTGAGGGATGGAAGGTCACGGTCATTCCATGTTGGTTTCCCGCCATGCCGCTTACTTGGAGTGATTTCTCCAGATTCTCTGAACCTTTTGATGATATTATGGAGCGTAGATGTTAAAATCCCTAAATTTCTTGCAATGTCACTTTGAGAAAGGTTGTTCTTAAACTGTTTGACTATTTGCTCACACAGTTGTGGACAAAGGGGTGTACCTCGCCCCATCCTTTCTTGTGAGAGACTGAGCATTTTTTGGAAAAGCTGTTTTTATAGCCAATCATGGCACCCACCTGTTCCCAATTAGCCTGCACACCTGTGGGATGTTCCAAATAAGTGTTTGATGAGCATTCCTCAACTTTATCAGTATTTATTGCCACCTTTCCCAACTTCTTTGTCACGTGTTGCTGGCATCAATTTGTGAAGTTAATGATTATTTGCATCCATCCATCCATTTCCTACCGCTTATTCCCTTTTGGGGTCGCGGGGGGCGCTGGTGCCAATTTCAGCTACAATCGGGTGGAAGGCAGTGTTCACCCTGGACAAGTCGCCACCTCATCGCAGTCAAACTCGTTTTGCCAAATAATTAGCATATGCCTAGAATTTCCGCCGGGTCAAACTCGTCACGTCACGAGTGACACTTCACCTGTCATCATTTTCAAAATGGAGGAGGCTGATTTCAATCATTTGAAATCGCATAAAGGGAAGAAGATTATTCAGTAGGATTTAAGGTCCAAGCTATTGAATATGCTAAAAGTAACAGTAAGCAGCTATGTTTTATTAATATACCGTAGCTGCGTGTGTCAAATATGAGTCATTAAATGACTCCCACCTCCTGGTGGTAGAGGGCGCTAGTGATCCTTCTTGCGACTACTCGGCTGCAGAAGAAGTGACAACAAGCAGCAAGAGTGAGCAGCGATCGTTTAATTTTTCCTGATTAATTGGATTTACATGATTTCTTATGGGAAAACTGCTTTGGTTTTTGCATGATTCCGTTGTCTTCTGTCTGACCTTTTGAAACAGATGACTAACAAAAACCGAGGTACAAGTGTAGCAAATGTGCAGCAATGGTATATTGATACTACAACATCTGCACACAGTTGAAATCCAAATTTCACAAAGTTGAATACCAGTCTGTGGAACGCTCTCCCTGACCACCTGAGGGCACCACAGACTGTAGATGCTTTTTAAAAAGGCTTAAAAACCCTTCTTTTTTTAAAAAGCCTTTTTTTAGATGTATGTGTGCTAGCTCTAGCTATTAGGCTGTAGTATTTTTTATTTTGTTTACTATTTATTTTACTTGTTGGGGGCAGCTATTTGTGGTTTTAGCGTTGGTTGTTTTTTTGTTTTTTTTAAATGCACTGTAGCACTTTGAGGTTGTTTGCTCAATATAAAGTGTCTTGCAAATAAGATCTATTATTATTATTAAATAGTGCACCCACCTCACTCTGTTGACTAGCAGATACCTGACAGTCATTAGACTGGACAGCAGCGTAGACCTTGTCGACTCCTTGAACTGACCAAACTGCAAATCAAAAAATAAACAATTGCACACGTCTTCTGCTTAACCAACTCGCTAATAAAAATGACAATCTCAAATGTTATTGGCTAAACGGAGTTAACGCCTCAGCCAAATGTGTGAGTGATGGGAAGAAGACGTAATAAAAACTGATATAAATGATGAGTGTCTGAACATGTTTCATGTCATTGTGGGAATTGGGAGTTGCTGCTAAATTCACAAACTGGATCAGAAAAGAGGAAAATCTATTTGCTTTCACTGTTTTTGATTATGCTTAAAATGACAACAGTCATCCCTCCTTTATTTGGTTCTTTGGTCCCAGGCCTGAACCTGGTAAACAAATGTACGTTAATTAATAAATCACATTTTTTCACACGTTTACAACCTTCTAAATCAAGGGTCTGCAAGCCGCAGTTCCAGAGCAGCATGCGGCTGTTTGAGCACTCCGTTTTTCCGGGAGGTTTCTGGATTTCTGTGCCTCTCCCAGAAATCTCTCGAGGACAATATTCTCAGACTTTAACCCGGACAACAATATTGAGGGCGTGCTGTGATGGCATGCCGTGACTGGCAATTCCTTTAACGTCCTCTAGAACATGTCGTCGCGTCCGCCTTTCTACCATGCTATCGAGTGCCGGCCGGTCACATGTAGTGTGCGGCTACTGTCACTGCAAGGCATACCTGTTCAACAGCCATACAGGTCACACTGAGGGTTGTCATATAAACAACTGTAACACTCTTACAAATATGCGGCCCACTGTGAACCCACACCAAACAAGAATGACAAACACATTTCGGGAGAATATCCGCACTGTAACACAACATAAACACAACCGAACAAATACCCAGAACCCCATGTATCCCGAACTCTTCGGGGTGACATTATACACCCCCACTACCACCAACCCCCTCCTTAAAGGCACTCCCTTTAGCGTCCTCTACAACCTGTCGTCATGTCTGCTTTTCCTCCATACAAACAGCGTGCTTGCCCCTGTTCCATGATATATGCGGCTTCTACACACACATAAGTGACTGCAAGGCATACTTGTTCAACATCCATACAGGTCACACTGAGGGTGGTCATATAAACAAATTTAACACTGTTACAAATATGCGCCACACTGTGAACCACTACCAAACAAAAGTGACAAACACATTTCGGGAGAACATCCACACCTTAACACAACATAAACACAACAGAACAAATATCCGGAATCCCTTGCAGCACGAACTCTTACGGGATGCTACAATATACACCCCCCCGCCCCCAGCAGACATGACGACAGGTTGTAGAGGACGCTAAAGGGAGTGCCTTTAAGGAGGGGTTTGGTGGTAGTGGGGGTGTATAATGTAGCTCGGAATAGTTAGGGATGCATGGGATTCTGGGTATTTTTTCTGTTGTGTTTATGTTGTGTTACGGTGCGGATGTTCTCCCAAAATGTGTTTGTCATTCTTGTTTGACGTGGGTTCACAGTGTGGCGCATATTAATAACAGTGTTAAAGTTGTTTATTCGGCCACCCTCAGTGTAACCTGTATGGCTGTTGAACAAGTATGCCTTGCAGTCACTTACGTGTGTCTGCAGGAGCCTCATACAACATGCGAATGGGCTGGCAAGCTAATATTTACGGTTGTAGAGGACGTCAAACGCATTGCCACCATAGCACGTCCTTATTACTATCGTTAGGGTAAAAAACACCAGACATTTGTGAGACTAGCTGCTGTGAAATTTGGGAGTCTCCGGAAATATTGGGACGGTTGGCAAATGTAATGCCTTCAAGAGACATTCCCCAAAAAATCGTACGCTGCTCTAATTTCAAATTTTCTTATTGAGGTGCGGGCCGTGTGTCTGAGACCCCCGGTTTATACATAGCACAAAGCAAAAAAAAAATAAACTTTGCACGCTGTGTTACTTCATTTTAAATTTCAAAAAAGTTTTGTGGCTCCCCATTGTTTTTTTCATTTTGTGAAAGGGGTCAAAATTGCTCTTTGAGTGGTAAAAGTCGGTGACCCCTGTTCTAAAGGATCATTTTTCCAACCAAGATTAGTCTTCTAAACATGAAATAACACCCATATGGTTAACTTGCACTAAGTTAGAACGCTGCTAAAAAGAGTCATGAGTTGTTCTGCCAAAAGTTGGTCAATTTGACAGTCTGCTAACATTAGCCTTGTTGTTAGCATTGCGGGTCCTGCGTTGTCATTCCACACGGCTCCCGCTTACCAATGTGAAGATGATATGCACCAACCGACTTCATCTCTACTCAACTGCTGATAGCAAGTCTTAATAGCATTAAGCATTATGATTTCTGCTGGTGGTGTGCCTCTGGATTTTTTTCAACACAAAAAAATGTGGCTTGGCTCAAAGAAGGTTGAAAAACACTGGACTAAAAGACCTACCCTGAGAATGGACTGCACAGTCTGCAGGGGGTAGGTCGCAGTGGTGGCAACCGCTTTTGCAACTGCGCCAATCATGAAAACCTCAAAAGATGACAGCTGTGAAGAAATACAGGAGAAGTTGAGTTAATAATGCACTTTTGTGTATTTAGATGTGCAGAAACCTGACTGTCTGAAGTTCTACACGTAAAGGAGTCTTCTTAAATCCCTTCCTGAGTGTGTGCTTTGATAGAATAATGAGCTATGACTGATGCACTAGACCGGAAGGGATTTCCACACACTTTAATCCTCACATGGACCATGTGAGCGGACAGCAGTTCTCACCTCCCTGAGAACTCCTCTCCTCAGGTGCCTCTTCAGACCTTCATAGATCATGAACTGGATGGCAGGGTTCAGGACCAGCAGCAAGGAAGGGAAGGTGCCGTTCCACAGCGCTCCCACACCTTCCTTTTGGATGATCTGCAAAAAAGCATCTGGAAAAAACCAACAACATCCACATGAACAATAAGGAGATAATAAAGATACATTATGAAGAGTCAGTTTACCCATAATGCCACAGTACTTGGTGGGCTGTATATCTTCATTGTGAAATTTGGAGCCCTGAAGCTTCAGTCGGGTGTTGACGACCCACAGCGGTGTAGTCAGTAGTACATTCACAACACCTTGGGGGGACAAAGAAGAAACAGTAAATCCTTCTTTATCGTTGTTAATCTCCATCCATCCTTTTCCTACCGCTTGTCCCTTTTCGGGGTCGCGGGGGCTGCATTCCAGGTACACCCTGGACAAGTCGCCAACACAGACGGACAACATTCACACACTAGGGACCATTTAGTGTTGCCAATCAACCTATCCCCAGGTGCATGTCTTTGGAGGTGGGAGGGGCCTATCCCCAGGTGCATGTCTTTGGAGGTGGGAGGGGCCTATCCCCAGGTGCATGTCTTTGGAGGTGGGAGGGGCCTATCCCCAGGTGCAAGTCTTTGGAGGTGGGAGGGGCCTATCCCCAGGTGCATGTCTTTGGAGGTGGGAGGGGCCTATCCCCAGGTGCATGTCTTTGCAGGTGGGAGGGGCCTACCCCCAGGTGCATGTCTTTGCAGGTGGGAGGGGCCTACCCCCAGGTGCATGTCTTTGGAGGTGGGAGGGGCCTATCCCCAGGTGCATGTCTTTGGAGGTGGGAGGGGCCTATCCCCAGGTGCATGTCTTTGGAGGTGGGAGGGGCCTATCCCCAGGTGCATGTCTTTGGAGGTGGGAGGGGCCTATCCCCAGGTGCATGTCTTTGGAGGTGGGAGGGGCCTATCCCCAGGTGCAAGTCTTTGCAGGTGGGAGGGGCCTATCCCCAGGTGCATGTCTTTGGAGGTGGGAGGAAGCCGGAGTACCCGGCGGGAACCCACGCAGTCACGGGAAGAACATGCAAACTCCACACAGAAAGATCCCGAGCCCGGGATTGAACCCAGAACTACTCAGGACCTTCGTATTGTGAGGCAAACGCACTAACCCCTGTGCTACCGTGCTGCCTATTTGCACATATACAGTGGGGCAAAAAAGTATTTAGTCAGCCAGCGATTGTGCAAGTTCTCCCACTTCAAATGATGACAGAGGTCTGTCATTTTCATCATAGGTACACTTCAACTGTGAGAGACAGAATGTGGGAAATTAATCCAGGAATTCACATTGTAGGAATTTTAAAGAATTTATTTTTAAATGATGGTGGAAAATAAGTATTTGGTCACTTCAAACAAGGAAGATCTCTGGCTCTCACAGACCTGTAACTTCTTCTTTAAGAAGCTCTTCTGTCCTCCACTCGTTACCTGTATTAATGGAACCTGTTTGAACTCGTTATCCGTATAAAAGACACCTGTCCACAGCCTCAAACAGTCAGACTCTAAACTCCACTATGGCCAAGACCAAAGTGCTGTCGAAGGACACCAAGAAAAGAATTGTAGACCTGCACCAGACTGGGAAGAGTGAATCTACAATAGGCAAGCAGCTTGGTGGGAAAAAATCAACTGTGGGAACAATTATCAGAAAATGGAAGACATACAAGACCACTGATAATCTCCCTGGATCTGGGGCTCCACGCTAATCTCATCCCGTGGGGTCAAAATGATCATGAGAACCGTGAGCAAAAATCCCAGAACCACACGGGGGACCTGGTGAATGACCCGCAGAGAGCTGGGACCAAAGTAACAAAGGTTACCACCAGTAACACACTATGTCGACAGGGAATCAAATCCTGCAGTGCCAGACGTGTCCCCCTACTTAAGCCAGTGCATGTCCAGGCCCGTCTGAAGTTTGCCAGAGCGCACATGGATGATACAGCAGAGGATTGGGAGAATGTCATGTGGTCAGATGAAACCAAAATAGAACTTTATGGTATAAACTCAACTCGTCGTGTTTGGAGTAAGAAGAATACTGAGTTCATCCCAAGAACACCACACCTACTGTGAAGCATGGGGGTGGAAACATCATGCTTTGGGGCTGTTTTTCTGCTAAGGGGACAGGACGACTGATCCGTGTTAAGGAAAGAATGAATGGGGCCATGTATCCTGAGATTTGGAGCCAAAACCTCATACCATCAGTGAGAGTTTTGAAGATGAAACGTGGCTTGGTCTTCCAGCATGACAATGATCCCAAACACACCGCCCGGGCAACGAAGGAGTGGCTCCGTAAGAAGCATTTGAAAGTCCTGGAGTGGCCTAGCCGGTCTCCAGACCTCAACCCCAAAGAAAATCTGTGGAGGGAGTTGAAAGTCCCCGTTGCTCGGCGACAGCCCCACAACATCACTGCTGTCGAGAAGATCTGCATAGAGGAATGGGCCAAAATACCAGCTACTGTGTGTGCAAACCTGGTAAAGGCCTATAGTAATTGTTTGACCTCTGTATCGAGTTGAATTTTTGTTATTGGCCAAATACTTATTTTCCACTGTAATTTACAAATAAATTATTTAAAATTCATACAATGTGAATTCCTGGATTTTTTTTCCACATTCTGTCTCTCACAGTTGAAGTGTACCTATGATGAAAATGACAGACCTCTGTCATCATTTTAAGTGGGAGAACTTGCACAATCAGTGGCTGATTAAATACTTTTTTGCCCCACTGTATATATATACAGTAAACATATGTATATATACATACACACACACATATTCATATACTGTAATGTATATTAACTGTTTTATTGCACTATGAACATAGAACTGTTTTATCTTATTTTGTATTTAAATAAAGCTGATATAAATGTGACTTTTTCCTCAAATATGAAACATGCTCAATATTGATATATGTTTCTGAGCATCATGCCAATGTTTCTTCTCCGTTATCTTACCAAGGTGTGTGTGGTGTTCTACTCAAGGAGACAGACCGATGTCAAGTGTGTGATGTTAGTTAATGAGCATCTCACCTGCAGCGATGCCAAGCAGCAAGTCAGAGCGAGGTGCCGACTGATGCTCCTTCAGCCAGCTGGCCTTCAAACTGTGGAAGCAGTAGAAGTAGACAAAGTTGGAGCAGCACAGGCTGCAGATGACTGGGAACCATCCTCTGTATGGAGCCAGCCTGCAGCAATACATAGTTGGGAAACAGAAAAATAATAACTTCATCAAGACCAAGTAGACATATTTCAACTTTAGAGCTTAAAAGGAGCCATATGTAAAAATGTGGCCAGAAACGGTACTGCAATCACGGTCAAAATTCTGTAGTCCCTCCCCCTCTCCATGACTGCCTCTTACTAGGTGCTGGGACCATAATAGCTGAATAGACAAGCGTTTTTCCCAATAACAAATGTCTAACCAACACATTTTACACAGAAATATGCCATGCCTGTGTACAATATCACAACAATCATACGTTTATTGTCATTAGATTTAGAGGTCCCCGTTGGGGAAATTCATTTTCACTGCCGTGCATTTAAACAAATAGACATAACACGTCACAAAACAAAAATAACAAAAAAGACATCATACATGACCAACACATTTACAGGCTTTGTCAGACAGGTCGGCCGGGGCTGCTGGGATAAGGCTTTTCCTGAGGCGGGCCCTCTGGAAATTGATGGGGGTTAAATCACCAGAAATGATTCCCGGGCGCGGCACAGCTGCTGCCCACTGCTCCCCTCACCTCCCAGGGGGTGATCAAGGGGATGGGTCAAATGCGGAGGACAAATTTCACCACATCTATTGTGTGTGTGACAATCTTTGGTACTTTAACTGTAACTGTACCTGCGCCCTGATGGTAGTGGGATTATGTATTGGTGTAGTGGGTGACTGATATCTCGGACTATGGTGTTTGCCAGTCGAATGATGGACCTGTGGTTTAAATCTGAAATGTTGGGTGTGGGTAGGCCGATGATTTTAGCTGCTATGTTTGTATTGCGTGTGATTGGTTACAGAAAGCATGGTGAAAAAACAGGTGGAACAGTAGATAAGGATGGGTTGAACTATGCTTTGGTAAAGTAATAACAGGAGCTGAGGTGCAACGTATAGTCCTTTAAGTTTTCGGATGGCTGACAGTCTTGACTTCTTTTTTGAATGTGCTGATCAAAGGTGAGTTTATTGTCCAAGGTTACTACCCAGGTATTTAAAAGAGGCAACTGTTACATTACTATCAGAAAACAGACTAAAACCAGCTACAACCAACGCTAGCAATGGTTATACAGGTGGAAATAAGTAGAGCATGCTTAGCAGCCTATTGTACGCCCAAAACTAAAGAGGAGACATTTTCCCAAGGTATGCCCACAGGCTACTGTTTCAAACCTTTCAGATTGCCATATAATTTGGTACATGTAGTCCACAATATGCAAACACCAAACAGGAATTATTTTATCATGTGATTTGGCTGTCTTCATACGTATATGAACGCCATGCTAATGTTGGAACCCATTTCCTCAGCGTATCAGCATATTGAGAAGGAAACAGGCACTGACACTACCCATATCCACATAGCTTTTATTTGTCCAAAATATATGTTGCCCTGTCAGTTTGATGACACATTGGCACATACAGGCTAACAGGCATATATTTCCCCCATTAGCCTATATGTCCATGTGTCATTGACGAAGTATTTGTTGCAGGAACATACTGGCTTTGTTAGACAAGATCATGGACCGTATTGGACAATATAGTTGACATACCAAATGTCCATTTACATTTGTTACAAGTAATAAGAAAATGTAAATGCCTTACTTGCATATCAAGGAGGAAAGGAGCAAGTTTGGCGTCAAATGAAAACATTTTGTCTGCCTTCAATGGTCTCCATCTTTCACAGGCATTCCCCGATACAAATCCTGGTTTTGTCATAAATAGGTCGAGAATGGTAACTTTTAGATGGAGAAAGGTCTGACATGTTTAGTAACTTTACCGGTGGCAGTAGCCAGACCAAGATGGCGGTGTGTAACTGGCAACCTGGAAGGGACACACTCAAAGACTTTCTAATTGGTCAAACGGTGGAGGGCCGGGCCTCGAAATGAAAACAATAAGATTTTGGGGCTGTAAATCTTATTTTGAAATGAGCATATCCCCAAATGTAATCAGTTATAAAGGTGTTGGAAAAGAAGATGATTTATTAATGCCTTTTGACATATGGTTTAATGATGACCTGACATGACATTAGTACATATGGCTCCTTTAAACATAATCACAGGAGTACTGCTGAGATTATCTGTGAGAGTAATATGCTCTGCTTCTTTCTACTCCTTGTAAGGCATGCTGTGTGAACTTTGTATACGATCACTATCAGGTGCACGTGCACAATTTAATCATAACATAAACGAGATCTTTTAATGGCAGAATTTTGCCATCATGAAGATGAAAATGGCTACTTTTGACTGAAAATGGTTTGTATAAAGTCACTCACAGTCCTTCCTCCTTGATTATTTCTGCTAGTATTGCTGGAGTTGATTGTGCCTTCCTCTTCTCGTCCACTTGAACACAAACACAGAAGGAATAATTTAATTAGTCAAAATGCTGTTTGCACAAGAAATGGAATATTATATATTCTTACCTTGAAGCCTCAGCCTTGCAGTATCGAGGGGATAGAATACTGTCATGGCAGTTACACTTCCCTGAAACAATTGTTATTACAAATGGAAAGTATTAGAATTTTAAGGGCATACATGTAGACATACATATATACAAATACATACATATACATATGCACTTAGATATACACAAACAAATATGAGCTCTAGCTAGATGTGAGCTAAATGTGGTAATTTACCATTGCTCCGGACACAGCGTGCACCAAACCCTCATACGACAAAACCTGGAAACTCATCTTCACCAACTTATCAGCGAATTTTACCAAGAAAATTTAGTAACTAGTCAGCCTGGGAAAAAAAAGGAATTGTTGACATATTCTTCTCGAGCAGTCGATCTCCTGCTTCCGGAGCCGAGACGTAGCCCTGAGGCATTCTGGGTAATGTAGTGCATAGTCCTCATAAGAACTAAAGTAATTTACAACACTTATGATTGACATACCACCAAATTATCAGCAAACTTGACACATAAAAATTATTTAGTATCTAGTCAGCCTGAATAAAGAAATTGTTGACATATTCTTCTCGAGCAGTCGATCTTCTGCTTCCGGAGCCGAGACGTAGCCCTGAGGCATTCTGGGTAATGTAGTGCATATTCCTCATAAGAACTAAACTAATTTACAACACTTTTGATTGACATACCACCAAATTATCAGCGAACTTGGCACATAAAAATTATTTAGTATCTAGTCAGCCTGAATAAACAAATTGTTGACATATTCTTCTCGTGCAGTCGATCTCCTGCGTCCTGAGCCTTGTCATCTTTGCGCCTAACTGCTCTGAGGCATTATGGGTAATGTAGTGCTACTTCGTCATAAGAACTTAACTAATTTACAGTACTTTTGATTGACATAATACCAAATCAGCGAATTTGAGCCAAAAATTGTTTAGTAACTCTTCAGCCTGGAAAAAAAGGTTATTGTTGACATATTCTTCTCGTGCAGTCCCTCGCCTGCTTCCTGAGCCTTGTCGTCATTGCGCCTAACAGCTCTGAGGCATTGTGGGTAATGTAGTGCTAATTCGTCATAAGAACTAAACTAATCACAACTTTTGATTGACTAACAAAATTATCAGCGAATTTGACCAAAACAGTATTTAGCAACTTGCCAGCCTGAAATAAAGTGTTTACATCTCCTCTAGCCGATTTATGACCATGTCATTGAAGCGCCTAATTGAATGAGGCATTGTGGGTAATGTAGTGCTAAATGCTGGAGAGTCATAACAACTAAAATACAGTAAAACATTTTTTGACACAAAATGTATATATAAAACGCTGATGAATAATATATGTCAGATGTTGAATATGTGGAAATGATCTTTATAGCTTTGCAATGAAAGAAAATGTAGAAAATCGTACGTAAGATAAAATTGGTATAAAAACGTGTTCACTTCAAATTATTGATAGCTCATTTTGAACAATATTTGGACATAAAAAACAAACAATTGGCAGTTGTACTTTATTACGCAACCGAACATGACATGACATTTGTAGCGCCCCCTGGGGGTTGTGGTCAAAACCCTTTTCTAGCATTCATGTACAAACCCCGTTTCCATATGAGTTGGGAAATTGTGTTAGATGTAAATATAAACAGAATACAATGATTTGCAAATCCTTTTCAAGCCATATTCAGTTGAATATGCTACAAAGACAACATATTTGATGTTCAAACTCATAAACTTTTTTTATTGCAAATAATCAGTAACTTTAGAACAAAGAAGTTGGGAAAATACTGATAAAGTTGAGGAATGCTCATCAAACACTTATTTGGAACATCCCACAGGTGTGCAGGCAAATTGGGAACAGGTGGGTGCCATGATTGGCTATAAAAGTAGATTCCCTGAAATGCTCAGTCCTTCACAAACAAGGATGGGGCGAGGGTCACCACTTTGTCAACAAATGCGTGAGCAAATTGTTGACCAATTTAAGAAAAACCTTTCTCAACCAGCTATTGCAAGGAATTTAGCGATTTTACCAGCTACGGTCCCTAATATCATCAAAGGGTTCAGAGAATCTGGAGAAATCACTGCACGTAAGCAGCTAAGCCCGTGACCTTCGATCCCTCAGACTGTACTGCATCAACAAGCGACATCAATGTGTAAAGGATATCACAACATGGGCTCAGGAACACTTCAAAACCCACTGTCAGTAACTACAGTTGGTCGCTACATCTGTAAGTGCAAGTTAAAACTCTCCTAAGCAAGGCGAAAACCGTTTATCAACAACACCCAGGAACACCGTTGGCTTCGCTGGGGCTGAGTTCATCTAAAGATGGACTGATGCAAAGTGGAAAAGTGTTCTGTGGTCTGACGAGTCCACATTTCAAATTGTTTTTGGAAACTGTGTCCTCCGGACCAAAGAGGAAAAGAACCCTCCGGATTGTTACAGGCGCAAAGTGGAAAAGCCAGCATCTGTGATGGTATGGGGGTGCATTAGTGGCCAAGGCATGGGTAACTTACACATCTGTGAAGGCAGCATTAATGCTGAAAGGTACATACAGGTTTTGGAGCAACATATGTTGTCATCCAAGCAACGTTACCATGGATGCCCCTGCTTATTTCAGCAAGACAATGCCAAGCCATGTGTTACATCAACGTGGCTTCAGAGTAAAAGAGTGTGGGTACTAGACTGGCTTGCCTGTAGTCCAGACCTGTCTCCCATTGAAAATGTGTGGTGCATTATGAAGCGTAAAATACGACAGCGGAGACCCCTGGACTGTTGAACAACTTAAGCTGTACATAAAACAAGAATGGGAAAGAATTCCACCTGAAAAGCTTAAAAAAATGTGTCTCTTTAGTTCCCAAACGTTTATTGAGTGTTGTTAAAAGAAAAGGCCATGTAACAAAGTGGTGAACATGCCCTTTCCCAACTACTTTGGCACGTGTTGCAGCCATGAAATTCTAAGTTAATTATTATTTGCAGAAAAAAAGAAAGTCTATGAGTTTGAACATCAAATATGTTGTCTTTGTAGCGTATTCAATTGAATATGGGTTGAAAATTATTTGCAAATCATTGTATTCTTTTTATATTTACATCTAACACAATTTTCCAACTCATATGGAAACAGAGTTTGTAAATGTCCATCCATCCATCCATTTTCTAACGCTTGACCCTGTCTCAGCTGCATTCATAATCTTTAAACCAATGGTCAATGAGTGCTGAAGCCCATGCATGTACAGTTTGTGTTTAGTACACTCAAGTGCACACTGAACTGTGTGAGAAATTTCAAGTAAATGGACTTACTGTATATGTTAAGACTTCATGGCTTAACGACAGCACCGCAGTGTCGTGTATTTCTCATAAAATAGTAACACAGGCAAAACAGGACGGCAGCGTGCTTTTGGCAAATGTTCTGGACTGGAAATGTCTTTGCACATCACAAAGTGCTGGAAAAAGTTCACTTTTTGGATTTAACATCCATCCATTTTCTACCGCTTATTCCCTTTGGGGTTGCGGGGGGCGCTGGTTCCTATCTCAACTACAATCGGGCGGAAGGCGGGTTACACCATGGACAAGTCGCCACCTCATTACAGGGCCAACACAGATAGACAGACAACATTCACACACTAGGGACCATTTAGTGTTGCCAATCAACCTATCCCCAGGTGCATGTCTTTGGAGGTGGGAGGGGCCTATCCCCAGGTACATGTCTTTGGAGGTGGCAGGGGCCTATCCCCAGGTGCATGTCTTTGGAGGTGGGAGGGGCCTATCCCCAGGTGCATGTCTTTGGAGGTGGGAGGGGCCTATCCCCAGGTACATGTCTTTGGAGGTGGGAGGGGCCTATCCCCAGGTGCATGTCTTTGGAGGTGGGAGGGGCCTATCCCCAGGTGCATGTCTTTGAAGCCGGAGTACCCGCAGGGAACCCATGCATTCACGGGGAGAACATGCAAACTCCACACAGAAAGATCCCGAGCCCGGGATTGAACCCCAGACTACTCAGGACCTTGGTATTGTGAGACAGACGCACTAACCCCTCTGCCACCGTGAAGCCTGGATTCAACATGCACAACAATAAATAACAAATAGAATATATCAATGCTTAATATCCATCCATTTTCTATACAGTTTGTCATCATTTGGGTCACAAAGATGACTAATTCATCTTGACTTATTCTCCAGATCTTTCTTTTAGCCACTCCTCACACTGCCTCCTCTGCTCCTCACTCTCCTGTTTCCTGCTGTGGTTTCTCCTCCTCTCCTTCTGTCTGGCTTCTCGCTGTCTCTCCTGCTCTTTAGCTTGTCTCTGCTCCTCCAGCCTGTGCTCCAGTAGGGCGTCAACGGTGGCTTTCAGGGGCCGTAAGGTGCGCTGCGGGAGCCACCTGAGGTCCACGGATGGCAGGAAGGGGTCTCTCGCACACACAAGCAGGGGTTGTGGCTCCAGGGGGATGTGGAGGAGGTGGGCGTGCAGCATCATGCGGAACGGGGCGTGGTCTGCTCCTGAGCTGTAGGTGAAGTCCCCGACAATAGGGTGTCCTACGGCGCTGCAGTGGACCCTCAACTGGTGGGTTCGGCCTGGTGCACACATGCAGTGATGACGTCATCGGGACACGGGCACAAAGTCAGGAGGTCTGAGAGTTTGTTCACCTGTGAGAGGCTGTAGCAGGACCTTGGTGACAGGATCTCCATCATAAAGGCCATACTCTAACACGGTCAGCTCAGTCTGGCAGGTTTTGGCATTCTCACAACCTGAGAAGAGAAGAGAGAAAACAAGGTAACATTTCAATAAAACACATCTCTACACACAACAATTTAATGGACCGCAATGGAAACAAGCCTTTTGGCTTTTTGTGCCATCCATTTACCTTTTGAATTCAATTCTTTAAGATGTCAATAAACTTCTCAATCAATCAATCAAAGCCACAACACATTTAATTAGTGGCATCTGCAGTTGTTTCTTGGCTGTGCAAACAATTTGCTCAGTGTGTAATGTGGGTGTTTTTCATTTATTACCTGTACACAGTGCAAACATTTATGTACTGTATAAATGTGCGTAAGTGTAAATAATGTTACCACGTATTACTCATCTTTAGCTTTACATTGCGTTTGACTTTTGTTATCGTATGTCAAATTTGCATAGCAACCACAGAATAATACCAATGTGGAATAAATGTAATAATATTTAAGTTTATTATGTAAGAAGTAGCGATATCTAGTGGAGATGTTCAAATTGCTATTTTTTTACAGTATTTCTAATTTTCCATCCATCAATCCATTTCTATACCACTTGAGTCCTGAGTAAACTAGACAATTCATGTCTTGTTTTACTAAAATATGTCTCCTTCCCCCCCTTTGGGAGTGGTTTCTGTCATATATAGAAATACATCCATCCATTTTCTCCCGCTTATTCCCTTTGGGGTCACGGGGGGCGCTGGTGCCTATCTCAGCTACAATCGGGCGGAAGGCGGCGTACACCCTGGACAAGTCGCCACCTCATCGCAGGGCTATAGAAATACACATTTCATAAATACAAATATTTCTCTCTTTTTTTTTTTGAAAGCTAACATTTAAGAATCCTAAATATTTATATGTTATCTATTATACTTAAGGGAATTTAGTTTCACATATAGAGCCTAATGTTTTTGTCCATTTTGACCTATTTTGGAAACATGGAAGTGCGTGTCAGTCAAAAAAATGGAAATGCAAACTAGCACTAATCTTTTATAATGGGCATAGTCCAATTGTTTATACTCGTGCATAAACAGTTAATCTGCAAAATCCATCAACAAAACAGGCAGCTTCTTATAATAAAAAGTCCCTCCAAGATTTGAGTGTTTTTGGTGATTGTCGTGGCTCAAATGCCTGAATCTGCGGTACCTTTTTCACAAAGTTGCAATGTTTTGAGGCTTATTTTTTTCAATATTGAATCAACTTGGGATTTGATGAATTTGTTATCGATGTCTTAAAGCTGGGGTACTTGAATCTTTAGCCCCCCATTGATAGCTCCTCCCAGTCTCCGCCTCTCAAGAGTGAGGAGAGCTGTAGGTGCACATGCATAGTGTAGGTTGTTGACAGTCTGAAGCTGCATGGAAGGATCCCCTAGCTCGTATTAAATTGCAGATTATCGCTAACACACGTCACCATGCTAAAGGATACAGCAATATAGGAAAATTGAACATTTGATTCGCTTTCTAGAAGGAAAACAGCCACTGGCCTGCAATGCCCTCCATCTTCAATACCTCGGACAAATGTGTATTCCAGTTTTGGCTCTTTTTTGGGGTTTTTTGACATACAACATCCTTCTTTTCTTCCCCCGATTTCTTCTTTTTGGGTATTGTGGACAAACAGCTCCATTTTTGTTTCATCTGACCACAGAACTTTCCACCAAAAGGTCTTATTTCTGCCCATGTGATGTCAGATGAAACAAAAAAGTGAGCTGTTTGTCCACAATACCCAGCAATATGTTTGGAGGAGAAAAGGTGAGGCCTTTAATCCCAGGAACACCATTCCTACCGTCAAGCATGGTGGTTGTAGTATTATGCTCTGGGCCTGTTTTGCTGCCAATTGAACTGCTGCTTTAAATAGGACAATGAAAAAGGAGGATTAGCTCCAAATTGTTCAGGACAAGCTAAAGTCATCAGCCCGGAGGTTGGGTCTTGGGCGCAGTTGGGTGTTCCAACAGGACAATGACTCCAAACACACCTCACAAGTGATAAAGGAATGGCTAAATCAGGCTAGAATGAAAGTTTTAGAATGGCCTTCCCAAAGTCCTGACTTAAATGTATGGACAATGCTGAAGAAACAAGTCCATGTCAGAAAAGCAACAGATCTAGCTGAACTGCACCAATTTTGTGGTCAAAAATGTAAGCAGAAGCTTGTGGATGGCTACCAAAAGTGCCTTATTGCAGTGACACTTACCAAGGGCCATGTAAGCAAATATTAACATTGCTGTATGTATACTTTTGACCCAGTCACATTTTCAGTAGAGCCATTATAAATTCATAAAAGAAGCAAACTTCATGATTTTTTTTTGTGACCAACAAGTATGTTCTCCAATCACTACATCACAAAAAATTATGAGTTGTAGAAATAATTGGAAACTCAAGCGGCCATGACATCATGTTCTTTAGTGCAGTGGTTCTCAACCTTTTTTCAGTGATGTACCCCCAGTGAGCATTTTTTTAGTTCAAGTACCCCCTAATCAGAGCAAAGCATTTATGCTTGAAAAAAAAAAGATTAAGAAGTGGGGCGGCGTAGCTCGGTTGGTAGAGTGGCCGCGCCAGCAACTTGAGGGTTGCAGGTACGATTCCCGCATCCGCCATCCTAGTCACTGCCGTTGTGTCCTTGGGCAAGACACTTTACCCACCTGCTCCCAGTGCCACCCACACTGGTTTAAATGTAACTTAGATATTGGGTTTCACTATGTAAAGTGCTTTGAGTCACTAGAGAAAAGCGCTATATAAATATAATTCAGTTCACTAAAATACAGCACTATGTCATCAGTTTATGATTTATTAAATTGTATAACAGTGCAAAATTTATCTCATTTTTAGTGGTCTTTCTTGAACTATTTGGAAAAAAAGATAAACAAGTGATTCAATTCTAAATGCAGATTTCTCCACATAGAAGTAATCATCAACTTAAAGAGTCCTCTTTGGGGATTGTAATAGAGATCCATCTGGATTCATCAACTTCATTCTAAACATTTCTTCACAAAAAAAGAAATCTTTAACATCAATATTTATGGAACATGTCCACAAAAAAAATCGAGCTGTCAACACTGAATATTGCATTGTTGTATTTCTTTTCACACTTTATGAACTTACATTCATATTTTGTTGAAGTATTATTCAATAAATATATTTATAAAGGATTTTTGAATTCTTGCTATTTTTAGAATATTTAAAAAAAAATCTCACGTACCCCTTGGCATATCTTCAAGTCCCCCCATTTGAGAACCACTGGTCTAGTGTATGTAAACTTTTGACCAGGACTGTATCCCATCAGCCAATGACAAGGCTCCTTGGTGGGCTCAGTTTTCCCGTACTTTCTCTAAATCTTGTGAATGGATCAGGAGGAGTTGACCGCCCTGAAGGTTTTATTTACTAAAATACTTCATTATAAGGCACAGACAGATGTACATTTATCCAGAAATTATTACTGTTACGATAACCTGCTTGATGCTTTTTTGCTGAATAATATAACTTAAGTACCCCAGCTTTAAGTGTTTTTACCTTGTAACCTTAATCTCCAAAATCACATGATTGGAACACAATTTGGAAGAAAAAATAAATACTATTGTGGAGGTCTTGCTCCTCTGGGTTCTACGGACCACCGATGACGGACATGACAGCCGTGTTCATCTTTGCCAACAATGATTTATTTTACAATAAGTTGTGCTTTTCAGCCATGTTAAAGTTTCTCTCGCTCGTTCTCCGCCATCAACAACCTCCTCTCCTTCCCGACTGCTGCCTTTCACAGAGCCACAGGTTATCAGACAAACACTCACAGCTGTGTCATCTACGCACCTGTCACTGATCTCCAAGCCGGTCCTGACACACCGCAGGCCAGGCGCCCCTACAACTGTATTTATGTTCTACTCATTTTATAGCACACATACTTGGAATCCCCAGACATTAAAAGCACATACTCAAATGACTTAACTGTTTTAGTTCCAACTAATAATTAACTGCTCAATCACAAAAGGCTCCCTTTGGTGTTGTTGGCTGTCTACAAATTGCAGACATTTTCCGTATTTACTTTACCCTTGAAAAGTGTTTGTGCATCTCAAACATACATTTATGTTCCAACACAGAACAGTAAGAGCATTTGTGAACTGCTAAAAGCAATCTATAGCGCTATTTTTTGGGGGGAGGGGGGTAAATAAGGGGCAATGAGAGATTATCATCACACTTCAACATCTCTAACATGTAAATGCAGCCTCTTTGCTAGGTCAACAGTGGGAATGAAAAAATGTGTTCTTAATTGTCATACCTTGGATAGGTAAAGGTGAGGTAAATATATAAATACAAACAAACTAGGAAGTGACGTAGTTAAATGTTCAAATACTACAAGTCTTAGAGCCATTGACAGGAAGTGGAAGTAGGTCTACGCTACTCCCGATAACAACAATTGTGCTGTTTGAGCAATATATAGTTGAACAATGTTGAAATACCATCCAAACATAATTCATCTCATATTAATGTTACGCTTATAATTCTTTTTTTTTGTGTCGCTCCACTAAAGATCCAATTGGATGATTTAATTCAGGTTTGTCAAAGTGGTTTACATTGAGGGCCACATGGCAGTTATGACTACCATCACTTGTAACAGTCAATAATGTAGGAATTTGCCTCTCATTTGCATTTCATTAGTAATTATATCATTTTTTTAAAGTAGATTTTCCATTTTACAGTAAAAACTTTACATTTACAAAATGTTACTGTTAAAAAGTAGTTTTTACATTTTTTTTTACGGTAAATATAAAAAAAAAGTATAACTGTTTTTTTTGTGTTTTTTTTTTTACGGAAAAAGCTGGCAGCTTAGTTGCCAGAATTTTACTATTAAATTGACATTGGTTTTTACAACATTATATTAACGAAAAAACAGCACAAGTTCTTTTTTTATTTTGGCAACTCATCTGCCAGTTTTTCTACCGTAAAAACAAATGTATCGTCTTTCCATTTACATTAATACACCGTTAAAAATAAGATTTTACAGTAAAAATATTGCAGCTCAGTCAATAGAATTTTAACGCAAAAAAAAGTAATTTTTTTTATTTACAGTAATAAGCTGTAAAGAACACCAAGTATTGTCAATTTTATTAATTTGATGGGTAGTTTGCTGTAAAACCCCAACCCTAACAAAATAACTCACTTACAATATGTTCCCATAGTGTCTAAACAACTTGAAATTAAGTCTTTGTTACTTAGAATATGTTCCCATAGTGTCCAAGTAACTATATTAAGTCTTTGTTACTTAGAATATGTTCCTATAGTGTCCAAATAACTAAATTAAGTCTTTGTTACTTAGAATATGTTCCTATAGTGTCCAAATAACTAAATTAAGTCTTTGTTACTTAGAATATGTTCCCATAGTGTCCAAATAACTATATTAAGTCTTTGTTGCTTACAATATGTTCCCATAGTGTCCAAGTAACTATATTAACTCTTTGTTACTTACAATATGTTCCCATAGCGGCCAAGTAACTCTAAATGCAGTCTTTGTTGCTTACGATATGTTCCCATAGTGTCCAAATAACTCTAAATTAAGTCTTTGTTACTGAGAATATGTTCCTATAGTGTCCAAATAAATATTGCAACTTACAATATGTTCCCATAGTGTCCAAATAACTCGAAATTAAGTCTTTGTTACTTACAATATGTTCCTATAGTGTCCAAATAACTAAATTAAGTCTTTGTCACTTAGAATATGTTCCCATAGTGTCCAAATAACTCGAAATTAAGTCTTTGTTACTTAGAATTTGTTCCCTAGAATTTGTTCCCATAGTGTCAAAATAACTCGAAATTAAGTCTTTGTTACTTAGAATATGTTCCCATAGTGTCCAAATAACTAAATGAAGTCTTTGTTACTTAGAATATGCTCCTATAGTGTCCAAATAAATATTGCTACTTACAATATGTTCCCATAGTGTCCAAATAAATCTAAATTAAGTCTTTGTTACTTACAATGTTCCTATAGGGTCCAAATAACTCTAAATTAAGTCTTTGTTACTTAGAATATGTTCCCATAGTGTCCAAATAACTCTAAATTAAGTCTTTGTTACTGAGAATATGTTCCTATAGTGTCCAAATAACTCTAAATTAAGTCTTTGTTACTTACAATGTTCCTATAGGGTCCAAATAACTCTAAATTAAGTCTTTGTTACTTAGAATATGTTCCTATAGTGTCCAAATAACTAAATTAAGTCTTTGTTACTTAGAATATGTTCCTATAGTGTCCAAATAACTCTAAATTAAGTCTTTGTTACGTAGAATATGTTCCCATAGTGTCCAAATAACTCTAAATTAAGTCTTTGTTACTTAGAATATGTTCTTATAGTGTCCAAATAAATATTGCAACTTACAATATGTTCCCATAGTGTCCAAATAAATCTAAATTTAGTCTTTGTTATTTAGAATATGTTCGTGAGAAATGGTGAACATAGTAAGTTGGCTTGAAGTCAACACACACACACACACACACACACACACACACACACACACACACACACACACACACACACACACACAAAGCGTGATTGCATACCGTCTGTTCCCTCAATACACATCATATGTGTTTTGCCCTCTGAGGTGTTCTTGCCAATGGAAAAGTCCAGAGTTTGTGTCTCTTTTTCCACCCAGCCACGGATCTGCAAAGCAAAACAATCCTGCATAAAGCCTGGGATGACACAATAGTATATATTATATATATATGTATGTGGACAGACCAGAGCAACATAGGCCTTGGTGACAGTGCGATCCTTGAAGCGGCGGTATGCCTGGCCAGCAGCAGCTTTGTTGAGGGCAACACAGAGGACGCCACTGGTGGAGAAATCTAACTGGTGACAGAACCTGGCGTGGATTAATGCTTCAATTAATACGACGACTGTCCCCCTTTAATGTGCCAACTCATGTTCACCTGAATCCGTAAAATGTGCTGGGGTCCGCCAGGTGAGGGAAGCGATGTCGAAGTTGTGCTTGGAGCGTGTATGTTTCATACCACATCTTGCTGTCAATGCGGATGTCCCAGTGCTTGTCCACCACTATGTAGTCGTCGCTCTGAAAAAGCACACAAAGGCTCTCCACGCTGGCAGGCTCAGTGGTCATCATGAGAGGGCATCAGGAAACACACCTTTTTGAAGAAAAGGACCGCACCTTATTCAAATATCTAAATTAATATTATTAATTGTAAACGGCCAACTACATTGCGATTATTAATATGTTTTCACACATTGTATTAATCTGTATCTTCTTAAGTGTTGATACTTTGACATTAAACTTGGATTGTTGCACTTGGAACGCGAAAACAAGACAACTTCAAGTACACTATATTGTCAAAAGTCTTTGGCCACCTGTTTTTAAAAATATTTATGATTGATCAATAAAACAATGTAAATATGTTACAAAATAAAATGGAATATAAACATATTGAAACACTTAAATAAAAATATGTCTCCTAAAAAGCCAGAACAATATTTAGTGTTTTATTTGACAAGAGAGTATATTGTGTGTCTATTTTTTTTGTTTTAATTACAACTTGGTTTAAAGACTTCAGTACTATTTGAGTATTTGAGTCATAACCATAATCATTTTACTCACATTAACCACGGTATGGAACATTATTAATATTATTTGTTGTGTACAAAACCAGATCTTGTGGAAGTAACACATTATAATATTGTGTAGCATTGTAACGATCTGCTGAGGTTGATGTTGTGTTCTTTGAGTGAGTGATCTTCAGAATTCCCATTGTTCTGAACGTACCACGCCAGTAAGGTGATTGGTGGCAAAGAAGCTTTTATGATTGATTGAGATTTTTATTAGTAGGTTGCACAGTGAAGTACATATTCCATTTGTTTGACAAACAAGGGCGGAAAACAAACAAAAAAACAACATGAAAAAAACTAAAACATTTTGAAATGAGGAATAGATCGGAAGTTGAGGAAGACTCCAGAGATTTAAGTGGTAAATATAAAATGCATGTCTGCCCTGGCACACCATTATCATCATTTCATGGCCAAGGCAAAACACTTTTTTCACTTTCATACTGAAATAAATACACCTACAACTTATTAGATAAAAACAGACAAACTACCAGCAGCGGTAAAGTTTACATCCTTGAAGGACAGAAGAAACTGAATGAATTTGTAACTGAATACATTTACGTATTACATATTATACATATTATTCTAGATTGTACCTAATGCCATGACTGTTTTTACCGACTATTGAGTATTTTATTGATTATGGGATAAGCAGAAGAAAATGGATGGATGGTACTTTTTCGTCACTTATTGTTTGTCTTTGGTACACTAATGTGTATATTTTAGGTCATTGGTTCTTTGTTTTATTTAGCAAAAATATATATATATATTTTTTTTTATATTGCTATTTTTATCTTTGGTATTAAAATTATGTGACATAAGTTATTATTATTTCTTTGGTTCTTTGTTGTTGCTATTTTTGTATTATGACAATTTATTTTTGGATCATGTTGTACTGCGTTTTAATCTTTTGTTTTGTGATTGTGTGATGTTTTTTGCCTGGACCCCAGGAAGAATAGTCTCCACTGCTGCGTAGACTAATAGGGATCCTTAATAAACTAATAAACTAACATATGTGTACAAATTTGTCTTTTTTTATATATTTTTTTAAATGAATTAAGTAACGTGTACCTTTTTCCAAAACACAACATGATATGTGAGATATAACAGGACAATGCATACCTTTATCATTTGTTTTCAAAACTCTTACAAAAAGGTGGGACCCCAAAAATTTACTGTGGGACCCCATTTTTATGACTTGATGGGGTCTATGGGACCCCATTTTTAAAATTCCTAGCGCCAACACTGCTGTCAAAAGAGGAGAAAAGAGGCTTTATTTAAACGATTGTAAGATACATCCTCAGATGCATATGTGTGTCCTCTTTTGGGGATTTCAAAATCCCCCGAACGGGAATAAGCGGCAGAAAAATGGATGGATGGGTCAGCCTATTTAAATGATATTTGTGAAGTAAGACTATGTATTATGTCAAAGGGGGCAGGAAACTATAAGATTTGTCTTCATCGTGTTCCTTCTCAGGCATTGTTGTATGAATTTAAATTGTATAATTGAGGTATAATTGTGAATCGATCAAAATGCACATGAATGAAGGAGATAAATAAAAAATGAAATGAAATGAAAATCTAGCACAGTAGCAAATATTTCCACAGCGCTAGTCAAATAAACGTGTGTTATTAGCAATAAGATAATTATTCTGTCGTTATTCATCTTGGACTTATACAAATATAAAGAAATATCTTTCCAACGTACCAAACTTCAACGAACCACGACGCCATCTTGATGACGCGGCGTCTTCCTCGTGGCAAAGCGCGCCAAACAAGATTAGCGATGTTTAGCGCCCCCTAGCGTCCTGGAGAAGAGCACCGCCGCCGTATATAGACAGGATGTGCAGCGGCCCCTAGCGTCCTGGAGGAGAACACCGCCGCTGTATATAGACACGTATGGGATGATAGTACTGGATTAATTGCATTTCTTCTGAAGGTTTGCATATTTATGTATTTGTTCCTTTAGTTCTACAAATAGGAGATATTTTCTGTTAAGGGTTTAGTTATTATTTTTTATTTCTATTTCATATGTGTCGTTTGGAAAGGTAAAATGTGTTTCTTTAAGTCAGGGGTGTCCAAAGTGCGGCCCGCGGGTATTTTTTTTAACGGCCCCACGGCACGTATTAATAATACAATTTTAAAAAAATAAATAGTGGTATAAAAGAGCAAACAGGTGAAATGTAACAATAAATTGTTGCAATGTTTACTCTAATAACACAAAGCTGCCATGCAGGCTGTTTCTTTCTTTAAAAAATAATAATGAATCAAAATCAATGTCATTTTGAATTATTGACATTGACTGCATTGTTAGCCGAATCTTGCAAGCAGTTTTTCATTATTTGGGACGCAAAGAAAAGCGGAAGCTTGCGTTCTAAGGATTGTGCACAAAAAAGTGCAGTCCCCCTTTAGAGATTCTCAATAACACGGAATCCCAGTAGTTTTATTCGGTATGACTGGAAACTCTGCTTCGATTACGTCAAATTAAATATTCCACTTTGAGATATTTTTTGGGGGAAAATGTTGCATGTTTTGTGTTTTGCCATATAAAAAACTGAGCTGTTTTTTTTAAATAGATAAAACAAACAAACAAAACATAAACAACAATAAAACTTAAAATTGACGGATATATCTGAAGTTGATCTCGAGATTATTGTGCTAAAAGTAAACAGTAAAAAAAATTACAATTTAACACTTTAATAAGTAGGACCATGGCCGGCTCTACGCAGGGGCAAGAGGGGGCAGAGCCCCCTTAAATAAATGTCTTGCCCCCTCAAATCAAAATTTGAGAAAGCAAATTTTAATAAACTCACAAAATTACTACAGTACAAGTTGACAAAATCTGCACTAGCGGAAAAATCCGCCGAAAAAGGGACACACACGATATAGTAGTGTCGGCTTCCCTCTCATCCCTCCCTCCGCTGTGCGTGTATTCAACATTCCACAGGCTGCGCAGCACACCCGCACACACCCCTCAGCCCTCAGTAAACATCCAATCACTGTTGCAGTATGAAAGTAAAAGAAAAGGAAAAGTTGTCTACATGTATCATATACTTGTCAGGATGGGTGTATTTGTGTAGTCTTATCTGTCATAAACACGTTTATCGTCGCGGACTTTCTGTGCTACGGACTTCCTTTTTTTTTTACAACTTGACGAGAGCAGTGGTTTGGAAGGCAGAGAGCCTCCACTGTCCCAGTAACAAGCTACAAGTCATTTATGATGCTGTTAATGAGGGTAAAAATGAAACATAAGGTATATATCCTGCTTAGCAGTCCTCCTCTGCTGTCCTCTGTTCAGAGCGGAGTCCCTAGCAACCGCCCGTTTTACTTAGCAACGGTCTGGCAATCGACTGCTGTAATTCTTTTTCTGATGTTTTTCTTGTAATTCTACACTTTAATGTTTCAATCTACATTTTGTAATAAACAAACTATAAGTTTAATTTGATATGACCAAGACACTTAAAAACAAAGACAGTGCCGTTTTCATCAATTTACAAGCAAGTGGGCAACACACGTACATTGGAGTGAATGAATGTTGTGCCCAGATGAGTGCCCACGTCCACCGCTTTGCATTAGTCCATCTTAGATAAGCTCGGGCCCAGCGAAGCCGGCGGCGTTCCTGGGTGTTGTTGATAAATGGGTTTTGTTTTGCATAGTAGAGTTTTAACTTGCACTTACACTTACGTGCTAGACTACTTCATCCCAAGTGCAGGACTAATAGACTCAAGAACTCCTTTGTCCCACACGCCATTAGACTGTACAACTCCTCTCTGGGACGGGGGGTGGGGGGTACTAGGATGACAGGGGATGCAAAACAATAACAGTGCAATACGTTTTCATAACATGGTCACTACTGCCTACTTTGTCTTGTTATATTATTATTTTACTGTTTGATTGTTATTCCCATTGTTTTTATTCTTTTTGTAATATTTCTCTATTTTGTTTCCTTTTAAACCCCCATTATTTACTTTTTTCTTTAAATTCTGTACACTGCTGCTGGAATTTTAATTTTCCTGAAGGAACTCTCCTGAAGGAATCAATAAAGTACTATCTATCTATCTATCTACACGTGTAGCAACAAACTGTAGTTACTGACAGTGGTTTTATGAATTGTTCCTGAGCCCATGTAGTGATATCCTTTACACACTGATGTCTGTTTTTGATGCAGTACCGCCTGAGGGATAAAAGGTCCGTAATATCATGGCTTACGTGCAGTGATTTCTCCAGATTCTCTGAACCTTTTGATGATTTTACGGACTGTAGATTGTAAAATCCTTAAATTCTTTGCAATAGCTCGTTGAGAAATGTTGTTCTAAAACTGTTTGACAATTTGCTTACAAATTGGTGACCCTCACCCCATCCTTGTTTGTGAATGACTTAGCATTTCATGGAAGCTGCTTTTATAGCCAATCATGGCACCCACCTGTTCCCAATTAGCCTGCACACCTGTGGGATGTTCCATATAAGTGTTTGATGAGCATTCCTCAACTTTATCAGTATTTATTGCCACCTTTCCCAACTTCTTTATCACGTGTTGCTGGCATCAAATTCTAAAGTTAATGATTATTTGCACCAAAACAAACAAAAGTTTATGAGTTTGAACATGAAATATGTTGTCTTTGTAGCATATTCAACTGAATATGGCTTGAAAAGGATTTGCAAATCATTGTATTCTGTTTATATTTACATCTAACACAATTTCCCAACTCATATGGAAACGGGGTTTGTAAGAGAATTGCAATGCGTGCAGGGATTATCCAGCCTGGCGCCGGCTAGTCCTAGTTTAACTGACTCCTCAAGCGGACTAGCAGGCTCTGTAATTACCTGTGCCTTTTAAAAGCCACACCCCTCCCTTTTGGGACCACCCTCTTTTTGACCAGTAGGGTGCAAACAAGACTTTGTCTATTAGATGAAATCTTATGATTCATGTCACCACTTGTTCACACCTCCTTATATGGAAGATACTTTTCCTTTTTCATGTCTCAATAAGGCTAGGAATACAGGAACACACACACACACACACACTTATATTTCTTACCTTCTTGAGACTTCCAAAAAATGCCTTTTATGAAAAGAGTTGTCATTTTACTGGACAAAAGTCACAATTTTATAAGAAAACTTTAACATTTTGGCAATATTATAATAATAATCGTAATTTTACTCTGCAAAATTATGACCAAAGTTCATAATTTTACTCCCAAAAAATGTCACTGTTTTACAAGGACAACACAACAATTGACAATGTGGTGATAAAAGTCCGAATTTTATATGACAAATGTCCCCGTTTTGCATTAAAAAGTAATACATTGACATTAAAAGTTATAATTTTAAGAGAAAATGTTGCAATACTATAGAATCAGAAAAATGTGAGAAATTTTATACGACAAATGTCACCGTTTAGCATTACAAAGTAATAATTTTACACAAAAAAGTAATAATTTTACGAGAAAATATTGCAATATTACAGAAACAGAAAGAATATGAGAAATTGTTTCTTATTTTATATGAAAAAAGTCGACACATTGTGAGAAAGACTACTTTTACTTCATCTATTCATTTGCGTTTGTCATTGTTTTTTAATGTTCATTATGTTAAACCTTGGCGAGAATGAGGACTCAGGTGCAGAAGGGGGACAATTGACACAGGCTTTATTTAAGTTTTCTTTGAAATCTCTTTGAACAGAGTGATTAAAGCAAAGCGGCTATGGAATCTATGATAAAGACATAGGCAAAACGCAACAAACAGAAAATCACTCCATAGGGAGTAAAAAGGCAATAGCAAAATTACACACTAATCTTCTAACAAAAGAACAAAAATCTATGATTAGCTAAAAAAAGGTAAATCACTCACGCAGAGGAGACAAGAAACTTTTAACAGAAAGTGCGCTATAAAAAGCTGAGAAAACTACAAACTAAAGCGCTCCAAGAGGGGAAAAAAAGAAGGCAAAGCACTGAAATTAGACACAAAATTCTTGACCAAAAACTTTAACAAACAAAATCACTCTTCCTCAGAGGAAACAAAGAAATCAATAAATAAGGCAAGGCAATACTTAGCAAAACTTGGTTCAAGGCTGTGGACAAGGCTGGAGGCACGTAGCGAGACGATATACTCTGGCACAAGACAAGAGGAAGACCAGACATTTCTACACATGAGGGAGGGTGACACAGGTGGGCACAATCAGGTAATCAGGAGAGACATCAGACCAGTGAAACAGGAGGAAGGGCAAGTGACCTGAAACGAGAGGGAGAGTTAACCTTTCAAAATAAAACAGGAAATGACAAGACAAAATGAAACCAAACAAAACCCAGACATTATTTACTTCAAGTTATTACTGCTGCAGCTCACTGCTCCCCTCACCTCCCAGGGGGTGATCAAGGGTGATGGGTGAAATGCAGACAATAATTTGACCATACCTAGTGTGTGTGTGTGTGTGTGTGTGTGTGTGTGTGTGTGTGTGTGTGTGTGTGTGTGTGTGTCATTGCTACTTTAACTTTAACTTAACATGGATTTTCCTCAAAACAAGGCATGGTTAATTTTTTATTAGGTATAATTTTCTGATACAACTGGAAGAAGCATGTGTTTGTATTTAGTCACACAACCCTTTAAAAGTAGTCTTCTCCCAAGATCAAAGTGCACGTGTCCATCCGCCAGTTCCTGAGGAAAGTGTGAATCGCACCAGAATGTAAGTGTCGGGTTTAGGAGAAGGATTAAAGACCTGAGCAACATGTGCTAGAAGGTCCACACGAAGGGACAGAGGATAGCTGTCGGAGGTCAGTGGACCCAAATCCATGGCAGGTTGACTGGTCAAGTAAATAAACTGGGTGTTGGCCAGACTGATGGGCAGCAAGACTAGAGTGGGGGTCTACAGGAAATGTATTTAAAGGACAGCAGAAGAAATTTAACCCAGTTCTTCTCCAGGGAAACTTGCAGGTCCTGTCTGAGGCTCGCTGAAACAAATCAAGCTATTAGTTCCAACGATTCCTCTTGGCGTCTCCTTGGCTCATCACCCATCACGCCACCATCAAAGGAAAATGGAGACACCGTATTTCCTTGAATTGCCGCCGGGTATATAGTGTGCACCTGCCTAGAATTACTGCCGGGTCAAACTCGTTTTGCAAAATATTATTTTTATTAGCGCATGTCTAGAATTTCCGCCGGGTCAAACTCGTCACGTCACGAGTGACGTTTCACCTGTCATCATTTTCAAAATGGAGGAGGCTGATTTCAATCATTTGAAATGGCATAAAGGGAAGAAGATTAAGAGCTATTCAGTAGGATTTAAGGTCCAAGCTATTGAATATGCTAAAAAGAACAGTAAGCAGCTATGTTTTATTAATATACCGTAGCTGCGTGTGTCAAATATGAGTCATTAAATGACTCCCGCCTCCTGGTGGTAGAGGGCGCTAGTGATCCTTCTTGCGACTACTCGGCTGCAGAAGAAGTGACAACAAGCAGCGATCCTTTATTTTTTCCTCTCGCTTGCACTTTTAACATGGAGGATTACATATCTAAAATAAAACAGTTTTCTAAACTGGACTTTCAATGGAAGCAGGAGGTAATAAAGGAAGATCTCCATCGAGACAGAGAGACTTTTAAAACTGAAGAAAGATAAGGAAGACTTCTATAAACAAGTCATCGATGCTTTTGATCAGAAGGAGCTGCACATGGACTTCATTTATAAGTAAAGGTAAGACCATAATAACGTTTTTTTTTAATTAAATGTGCTTTTCATGATGGTATCCTTACATCACACTCAAATTTATAAGCGCAGGCCTAAATTTACCGCATGCCTTTGGTAAGCGCCGGAGTGAGAAGAGGTTTTAAATTAATTAGCGCCCCGGCGGCAATTCAAGGAAATATGGTAATCTGTGTTTAGGTCTGAACTCTTTATTCTGATTCAAGCCCTCAGTCAGGTGAATGTTGGCGTCCACTGCATGTTTCCATCTCTGACCAACTTATTTAACGGCCGTCTGCCACGTCAGTGAAGAGAGTGGCCTGTCACTCAGCAATTGATGGTGACGTCCATAATCCCTCACATCCAGCTCACCTCTGCTGGGAGTCCGTCCTCGCTGATGGAACTTTACTGAGGAGGCACAGGTGGTTCCTCTCAGCATGGAGGTCTGCTGGAACATCAGCCTGATGATTGTTTCACACACATTCTTTAATCCCTGACACGCCATCAGCCTCTGACATAAGAGGTCAGAGGAAATGACTGCAATAAGCTCAAAAGTCAACACACACACACACACACACACACACACACACACACACACACACACACACACACACACACACACACACACGCAACATGTCAGTCAGAAGGAGGAGTCAAAAAGAGATGATTTACCTTTGAAGGGTGGACTATTTGTTGTGTTTCCATTCTTTCCCGATAGAAGAAGGCTGGAGTTTTGCCATCTTTGACTTCCAGGATGCAGAACAAGAAGTCCTTCCTGCAGGCCCGCTGTGAGGAGCCCATCATGACCTCGGACTGGGGCCTCCCTCTGCTGCTGGCTCTGCTGGTGCTGGCCCTGCTTTACGCCTTCCTCTATCTACCCGCCGCCGCCGCCCAGCGGGTGCTGTTGGAAGGGAGCAACAACAACAACAACAACAGCGCCGCCGCGCTGACGGAACACGGCAAGGGGGACTTTTTCCCGGGAGAATAAGTGTGCTTGTCACGGCCCGGGCGCATTCATCCGTGCGCACCTCCATGCACGCGCCACTCCGGCAGCAGCTGCACCGGTGCGATCAATCAGCAATCCGCACACCTGGTTGGTGATGGGACGCCGGGCTTCTTAAACCAGAGCAAACCTGCGTTCCGGGCCAGAACATAGCGACCTGGACCCCGACTTAAACAAGTTGAAAAACATATCCGAGTGTTAGCATTTAGTGGTCAATTGTACAGAATATGTAGTGTACTGTGCAATCTACTAATAAAACTTTCAATCAATCAATCAAAACAGTGAGCTGACAATCTCTAGCTCTCTCTCTGTTTCTCCCGCTTCGTGTTCATTTGTCTCGTTTTCCCTTGTCGCCATCCCGCAGCATTCTTCCGTTTCCTCTTCACGAGCTGTGTGTCTCGTCTCCCCGTGTTCCCCTGGCTGCCTCTTTGGATCTCCACCTCCCGCCTGGACACGGACTTTGACGCCTTGCTCGTGCCCCTGACCTCCTGCCTGTCTCTGGATCTCCGAGCTTGGACTTCCGCCTCTCACTCAACACCCCTGGTAACACTCAGGTAATCGCTACACTAAATCACACCATACACATTTTGGATTACCGTATTCTCTTAAATTGCCGCCGGGGCGCTAATTAATTTAAAACCTCTTCTCACTCCGGCGCTTACCAAAGGCATGCGGTAAATATAGGCCTGCCCTTATAAATTTGAGTGTGATGTAAGGATAACATCATGAAAAGCACATTTAATTAAAAAAACATTATTATGGTCTTACCTTTACTTATAAATGAAGTCCATGCGCAGCTCCTTCTGATCAAAAGCATCGATAACTTGTTTCTAGAAGTCTTCCTTATCTTTCTTCAATTTTAAAAGTCTTTTCTGTCTCGATGGAGATCTTCCTTTATTACCTCCTGCTTCCATTGAAAGTCCAGTTTAGAAAACGGTTTTATTTTAGATATGTAATCCTCCATGTTAAAAGTGCAAGCGAGAGGAAAAATTAAACGATCGCTGCTTGTTGTCACTTCTTCTGCAGCCGAGTAGTCGCAAGAAGGATCACTAGCGCCCTCTACCACCAGGAGGCGGGAGTCTTTTAATGACTCATATTTGACACACGCAGCTACGGTATATTAATAAAACATAGCTGCTTACTGTTCTTTTTAGCATATTCAATAGCTTGGACCTTAAATCCTACTGAATAGCTCTTAATCTTCTTCCCTTTATGCGATTTCAAATGATTGAAATCAGCCTCCTCCATTTTGAAAATGATGACAGGTGAAGTGTCACTCGTGACGTGACGAGTTTGACCCGGTGGAAATTCTAGGCATATGCTAATTAATTGGTGAAACGAGTTTGACCCGGCAGATATTCTAGACATTTGCTAATAAAAATAATATTTTGCGAAACGAGTTTGACCCGGCGTTGATCCTGAGCCGGTGGTAATGCTAAGCATGCGCTAATTATTTTGCGAAACGAGTTTGAAGAAAGCCATCACTCCAAATGACTTTGTTCCAGAAGTTTTGAGGCTTCTCTCTGTGTTGTTTGGCGTAATGTAAGCGGGATACTTTGTGACATTTGCGCAGAAATGGCTTTCTTTTGTTGACTCGACCATGCAGCCCATTTTTCTTCAAGTGCCTCCTTATTTGTGCATCTTGAAACAGACACACCACCATTTTTCAGAGAATCCTGTATTTCAGTCGAAGTTATTTGTGGGTTTTTCTTTGCATCTCGAACAATTTTCCTGGCAGTTGTGGCTGAAATCTTTGCCGAATCCCTCATTTTCCACTTCTTAATCAGCGTTTGAACTCTGCTGATTGGCATTCTCAATTCCTTGGATATCTTTTTAAGCCTCTTTCCTGTTTTATGCAGTCCAATTATCTTTTCTCACAGATCCTTGGACAATTATTTTGCCTTCCCCATGACTCAGAATCCAGAAACATCTGTGCAGCACTGGATGAAAGAAGCCCAGAAACTCACTGACCTTTTATACACACACACACACACACACACACACACACACACACACACACACACACACTAATTACAAACAAACACGTCACAGGTGAGGATTGGAACCTTGATTAGCCATTCAAACCTGTTTGTGTCAACTTTTGTGCATGTTATCAGATCAAAGTCACTGGGGTATGTAAACTTTTGATCAGGTTTGTTTGGGTACTTTCTTTTGTCATTTTGATTTAAAAAGAGTAAACAGTTGTTTGCCAATAAATAGCTTCACACAACCATTAAGCAGGAGTGGAAGAAAGGTTTTTGTGTTATCATTCATATTCTCTGAAGAATGGCCACAAAATCATACATTCTCCCAGGATATGTCAACTTATGGGCACAACTGTATATATATATATGTCTATAGTATAATATTTAAACAAGTCATTCAGAACATTCCTTCTCAGGACTGGACTGTGCAGCTTACCTCCTTTTGCACTATTTGTCTTTTCTTTCCTTCCTATGTTTTGCATATTTATAGACTGTGGCACTGACACCGGAGTTGCTTTTAATGTCGTGTGTATGCTGACAATAAAAAGGCATTCTCAAGTATAACATGTACAGTAGAAGCCTTAGTTGCTATTAAACTACTTTATATGTGATGCATTGAATTGAAAGCCAAATTACACTCTGGTTCTATTTTGCTAACTTATTTGTGTGTAACCACGCCCACATATAGGAAAACGGTGTATTATTCAAATCAATTGGACAAAAATGTCGGGCTTGCCGCTGACAGTTTGTTTGTGTTTTAGTTGTTCCTCTGTGTGTTTAGTATTTCCTGTCAGCACTCTTATTTTGTTTCAGCTTCCTGATTGTCTCCCTGAGTGATTTGTTTTCCCTCAGCTGCAGTTGATTGGCACATGGCCACACCTGGTGTCAATCAGCCCGGTCTATTTGAGCCTGTTTTTGTCCTCCAGTCAGTTGCTGGATTATTGTCATGTCGATGTCGTATCTTGTCTCGTCAATGACTTCCGTATTGTCGCTCATGTCGAGTCATTGCAGCGTAGCGCTAAGCTATCTTTCGGTATCTGTTTGTAGCTTACTGTTTTTTGTTCCCTGCTTCCGTTTTGTTTTCACTCTACAAGTAACGACTTCTATTTTCCTGTTTGCTACCCGCTAGCTTCCACGCTAGGCCCTTTTTTTTTTTTTTTGCTAGGTTCCATGCTAAAGACCCTTTTGTTTGTTATCCGCCTCGTTAGCACCCTTTTGTTTGTTCTTATTCTAATATTTCAATGAAATCATGTTCGTCTACAACAAAGTCTGACAAAAAAGATGTGCCCCTTTTTGGTTCTTTCAATTGCCTTTATTAAAAGATGGAGAAGATTTGACAGCGATATTGAAGGTTACATGTTTGATCGATACACAACACAGTCGACGGCCGCTGTTCAGCCGGCCCTGCTTTAAAGAGCTAGTCAAATACTCCATCTGCAACCAACCTTCAACACAGTTTTTTTTTTAATTCAACCACAATGGTAAAAAAACCAAACCCTACACTAGAGATACCATGCAACACCCAACAAGACAATGTTTACTTATTCTGAGCTGACAAAACAGTCAGTCTACTTTATGTTCAGCAATAATGACAACAATTCCCTTTTTTCCACCAGAATGAATCAAATCATCCCTCCACTGATGTCTCCTACTTGAATATATCTGAAAAGTGTTTATTTACACGTCAACATTAGGTAGAGCTTCAGCACGATGTAACGATAATAATCGACAAATACCACTCGTTATTTGTATGACACCTTGTCGGATGGTCTGAGTGTACCTAATGTTGTGACCTACACATTGACGTCTTCAATGTGAACGCCTGAATTGTATCAAATCCTAAAGGACAAACATGCATTTCTTTCTACAATTTTATACACTTTTTATTGGTGTCTTTCACCGCTGAAAAAGAAAAAGCTTCACAAAGACCAGCAACTTTGAAAACCCTAAAATGAATGAGTGAGGTCAAATCTTTTGTAGAGATGATTTCATTGGAGGGTCAAATGGGATCACATCGAATAAATAATTACGGTAACACTTTAGTACGGGGAACATATTCACCATTAATTAGTAGCTTTTTAACATGCAAATTAGGAACATATCGGCTGTTAATTAGTCATTATGAAGTACTTATTAATGCCTTATTCTGCATGGCCTTATTATAAAAATAACCCTAACCCCGCCATCAGTGTGTGAATGTGGAAATAGTGTCAAAGCGCTTTGAGTTCCTTAAAAAAAGGTAGAAAAGCGCTATACAAGTACAACCCATTTACCATAACCCTAACCCTCTAACCCTAACCCATTATTTAGTTGCTTTTTAACAAGAAAATTAGTAACATATTGGCTCTTAATTAGTCATTATTAAGTACTTATTAATGCCCTATTTTGCATGGCCTTATTATAAAACTAACCCTAACCAAATAACTCAAGTCTTTGTTACTTGGAATATTGCCAAAGTGTTAGCATAATTACATATATGTGTCATTGATTAATTACATTGAAATAAAATAATTACTTTCTCGTGCGCACGAGATACATGTCTAAAGAAAAATAAAAAAATTTAAAAAATATTCGGAAAAAAAATTCCCCCCATGTCCCTTTAGGGGCTCCATAGGTTAATAAAAAAAGATAAATAGTAAATTAAATAAATTGTTGTATAAAGAAAATGATAATTAATACAAAGTAGTTGAAATAAATTATTTATTTTGGAAATAAATGAATAAAGTTATTCAATAGTTGAATAACTATAATTTTACATTAAATTAACACATGCAAAATTAATTTATTAACACATGAGTTATTTCACATGTTAATTAATTAAGGACAGGTCAGTGATTATTTAAAGATGTATTTATTTATTTCATTCTGTCCCATTTGCTCCTCCACATATTTAGACCTACAACAGGGGTGTCCAAAGTGCTGCCCGGGGGTCATTTGTGGCCCCCAGCTAATCATTTACCGGCCCGCCACACATTCTGCAAAAATTGCAAAATTGATAGTATTGCAAAAATAAATAAAAAAAGCATTTAAAAAAAGTGGAATGAGGTGAAATCTAATGAGAAAAAGTGGCAATGTTGACACAAAGCTGCCATGCAGGCAGTTTTTTATTCCTTTTGTCTGTATTTTCTTTTTTTTCCATCGCTCAAGAAAAAAAAAGGACAAAAAAATCTATGTTATAATAAATTATTACTTTAAAATGATCACTTTCAAATGTTTTATGTGGAAAAAATACTGCATATGTTGTGTGGTTGCCATATAAAAACAGAGTTTTGACAAAAGAGCATAAAACAAACAAAATAATAGTTCAAACTGAAAATCGACATACATATTGGAAGTTGATCTTGAACTTTAAGTGTTAAAAGTAAAAAAAAAATGTTTAAAAATGCATCACTTTATGAGTGGGGAACCTTTTGGATCTCAAATATATTTAGTAGGATTTTATTTAACTTTTCACTGTGATTACTCAAAAATGTTAAGTAATTCAAATCAATGTTGTCCTGCATTATTGATCTTTGAGGGCTCTAATTGTTAAATAAAGGAACTCTCCTGAAGGAATCAAAAAAGTACTATCTATCTATCTAAATACTGTATATTTCAGTTTTACTATAAAAAACAAAGTTGTCTTTGACAGAAAAGGCATAAAACCTTTTTTTTTTTTTTTTACTTTATATCAACCTCAAGTTGATATAGAGATCTACTGTAAGCATGAAATAAAACATAATAATAATAATGTGACTTATTTTTAACATTTTAGTGACTGAGACCCTCTATGCTCCCCAGGAGCCCTAAGGATTAAAAAAAAAAAATCCAGATATTTTGTTATGGTTTGAAAATGAAAGCTATCAAAATCGCTTAAATTTTTCTGTGGAAAAAGTTTGGACACCCCTGCCCTCCAACATTGAAATGGTAGCATTACTATGTACTGTTCTATACTAAAGATGTTGACTGGGCATAATGACATCTGCTTTCTACGGCTCCTTGTTCAAAAGGCCCAGTGTTTCAGCACTTTTTTGACAGAGGTTGTTGTGCGACTCCACTTTAGGAAGGCTGGACATGAACTTTGTGCTGCATTGTGGAAATATGTTGGTGTGAACTTGGACATCCTGATTTCTACATCAAACTGGCCAAGCACAATCATACATGGACTTACTATTATTATTTGCCGCATGACAGGAGCCACGTCATCAACCTGTTGCTTCCTAAAAGTCGGGAAACAGCGTAAACAAGCACAAACGTGGCATTTTTTCTCTACTTTTCACATTGAAATTGCATTGAATGCACCTGCATGACATCCTTCTATGACGGGACGATGAGAAAAGCCTTACTCCCCGTGGGATATTTCACAGACGCAGACAAGGATTGATGCAAAGAGGAAGAGAGGTGACACTTCTCTAAAGGTGTGAAAGACCAAGTCGGGGGAGAAAAAGAAAAAGAAGAAAGGGAGCATCCTGTCTTTTCAAGGCTGCAGAGAGAGGGAGGAGAACAAAGATGGCACCTCTACTCGTCCCAGTCCTTCTTCAGCTCCAGGTTCCAGTCCCACGCCGAGTGTAGGTTCTTGTCGTCGTCGCTGAAGCAGGACTTGATCTGGTAGACGCCGCGTGACACCAAGCCTTGAGGGGCCTCGTCAGCGGGGCACACAAACTCATGCTCGTCCTGGCGAGGACAGTAGCTGCCCACCATGTAGGACACCTTGTCCACTGCGGACAGGAGACACTTACTTTAATATGTGATAATGCTGACACTTTAGTATCGGGGACATATTCACCATTCATTACTTGCTTATTAACATGCAAATTAGTAACATATTGCCTCTTAATTAGTCATTATTAAGTACTTATTAATGCCTTATTCTGGATGACCTTCTTATACAAGCAGTAAGACATCAACTAAGAGTCTTCCCTCAATAACCTCAGACCTATTGCTTATTAGTAACCCTAACTGCGATGAAGTGGTGACTTGTCCTGGGTGTACCCCGCCTTCTGAGATAGGCTCCAGCACCCGTCGCCACCCCGAACGGAACAAGCGGTAGTAAATGGATGGATGGATGAATGGAGTAACCCTAGCCCTAACCCTTATAGCAGGGGTCGGGAACCTTTTTGGCAGAGAGAGCCAAGAACCCAAATATTTTAAAATGTATTTCCCTAAGAGCCATATAATATTTTTTTTCAACACTGAACACAACTAAACGCGTGCATTTTTAAGTAAGACCAACATTTCTAGAGTATAATAAGTCTCTTATTCTTTGTAATAACATTGGTATTCTGAAGCTAACTGTGGAAGGGGCGTGGCCTGTGGGCCTGCAGCGAAGCGGGGTGTTGCCAGGACCGGCCTCGAAATCAGCGACAGGTGTGTAGATGGCCCACCTGGGCCTTGTTATCTAATCACCTGTCGCACTGTTTAGAAGCAGCAGCCAGGAGGAGAGAGAGACGGGGGTTGGGGCTGGAGCCAGAGTGCGAGCGAGAACGGAAGAGAAAAAGAAAATTGCTGGAAAGCAACTGAGAGACTTATTGAAAAATAAAAAATATTGTAACCTAAAACAGGCTCTCAAGTTGGTCTGAAGAACCCCAAGGAGGGCAAGTCCTAAACTAACCAATAATAAATAAATCACTTCTTACCCTTATTGCAACTTCTTGAACAAAGTGCGGTAGAAAAAAGGATGGATGGAGTCAAATGCATGAGCATCTTTTATATTTTGAACGTTATTTTTAACACTTTGATTACAAGTGGAATTATTCATTACTTATTGTGTTAAGCAATGTCAGCTCAAATTTATCTGAGAGCCAGATGCAGTCATCAAAGAGCCACATCTGGCTCTAGAGCCATAGGTTCCCTACCCCTGGTTTATATGCTGCCCTTGTGTCCAAATAACTCTTAATTAGGGACCGAATGTCACTTCGGGACAGAGGACCCGAATGTATTTCTAAGGTTTTATTATTATTATACCGCCGCCTCTTTGAGCTGTCATTTGACCCCCTTAACATGATTCAAAACTCACCAAATTTGACACACACATCAGGACTGGCGAAAATTGCCATCTAATCGAAAAACCAAAACCCCAAACTCAAAATTGCGCTCTAGCGCCCCCTAGGAAAAAACACAGACAAAACTGCTTGTAACTTCCGTTAGGAATGTTGTAGAGACATGAAACAAAAACCTCTATGTAAGTCTGACTTAGACCTAGATTTCATACACTGACTTCCTTCAGCAAAAATCAACAGGAAGTTGGCAAAAAACCCATCAAAACTAAAGTTTCCTAAAAAATGTAATTTTTGCCTCTTTGAGTTGGAATTTGACCTCCTTAAAATGCTTCAAAACTCACCAAACTGGACACACACATCAGGACCGGCGAAAATTGCAATCTAATAAAAAAAAAAATAAAAAAAAAAAACTCAAAATTGCGCTCTAGCGCCCCCTAGGAATAAAACAGACAAAACTGCTCCTAGGAAGAAAACACAGACAAAACTGCCTGTAACTTCCGGTAGAAATGTCGTAGAGACATGAAACAAAAACCTCTATGTAGGTCTCACTTAGACCTACATTTCATTCATTTACATCTTTCAGCAAAAATCAACCGGAAGTTGGCAATTACCCCTTCAAAACAAAAGTTTTGTAAAAACCCATATATATATATGTAATATATATGTATAAATATATATATATATATATATATGTATATTATAACATCAAAACTAGAACACCTGTGAAGTGAAAAGCATTTGAGGTGACTACCTCTTGAAGCTCATGGAGAGAATGCCAAGAGTGTGCAAAGCAGTAATCAGAGCAAAATGTGGCTATTTTGAAGAAACTAGAATATAAAACATGTTTTTAGTTATTACTGTGAGGTTTGTCACTGGCAGTTTAGTTATGTTTTGGTTTTTCCTCTGTTTGTCTTTATTTCCTGTCGGCGCTCTTATTTCGCTTGTTTCCTGCTTTTCTCCCTGAGGGCTGCGGCTGATTGGCACCTGGCCACACCTGCTGCCAATCAGCCAGCTGCTATCTAGACCTGCTTTGCCCTCCAGTCAGTGCTGGAGTATTGTGGTTGCAGCTGTAGCTACTATTTGTAAGTTGTATCCTGTCGCTGTTTGCAACTTGCTGTCTTTTTGTTCCTCGTTTCCTGTTTGCTGCTTCCTGTTCCCAGTCCGCCTGTTCCTGGTTCCTGGCTTGTGTTTTTTCTTAATTTTGGACATTAAATCATTTTTCCTTGGATCCAGCCCGCTGTCTCTGCATCTTGGGGTTTACTCTGTGACTATTTTACCTTTTTTTGTTAAGTACATAACTCCACATTCATAGTTTTGATGTGACTATTTACGATGTAAATAGTCATGGAAATAAAGAGGTGTGTCCAACTTTTGGCCAGTACTGTAAATAATGTTGTATGTTTTTATACATGTATAATTGTATATAATAATAACAAACACCATAGATCTTAATCAGTGAAATATTTGATCTTAAAAGGTCTTTACAAAGTAGTCTAGCAGTGTGCATGGCGAGGGAGTCATTCAATGTGTAGAAGTGCATCATACTTAGTCCAATACTCCGATTATTTGATTGGGTTACCAACTTTGCAGTAAAATGGCGTCACCTTTTATTCCTTTTCTGAAGCTGACATGATGGTACTTCAAGCCCGCCACAATTTCCTTGTTCACCTGAAACACACACACACACACACACACACACACACACACACACACACACACACTTTTGTTGGTCTGGCAACCATAGAAACTGTTGTTCATTGTAAGAATTTTCTTCAAAATTTAGAATACCGTATTTCCTTGAATTGCCGCCGGGTATATAGTATGCACCTGACTAGAATTACTGCCGGGTCAAACTCGTTTCGCAAAATTTTATTTTTATTAGCGCATGTCTAGAATTTCACCGGGTCAAACTCGTTTCGCCAAATAATTAGCATATACGTAGAATCAAATTCGTCACGTCACGATTGACACTTCACCTGTCATCATTTTCAAAATGGAGGAGGCTGATTTCAATCATTTGAAATCGCATAAAGGGAAGAAGATTAAGAGCTATTCAGTAGGATTTAAGGTCCGAGCTATTGAATATGCTAAAAAGAACAGTAAGCAGCTATGTTTTATTAATATACCGTAGCTGCGTGTGTCAAATATGAGTCATTAAATGACTCCTGCCTCCTGGTGGTAGAGGGCGCTAGTGATCCTTCTTGCGACTACTCGGCTGCAGAAGAAGTGACAACAAGCAGCAATCGTTTATTTTTTCCTCTCGCTTGCACTTTTAACATGGAGGATTACATATCTAAAATAAAACCGTTTTCTAAACTAGACTTTCAATGGAAGCAGGAAGTAATAAAGGAAGATCTCCATCGAGACAGAGAGACTTTTAAAACTGAAGAAAGATAAGGAAGACTTCTATAAACAAGTTATGGATGCTTTTGATCAGAAGGAGCTGCGCATGGACTTCATTTATAAGTAAAGGTAAGACCATAAGTGAATTGTGAAGTGAATTATATTTATATAGCGCTTTTCTCTAGTGACTCAAAGCGCTTTACATAGTGAAACCCAATATCTAAGTTCCATTTAAAGCAGTGTGGGTGGCACTGGGAGCAGGTGGGTAAAGTGTCTTGCCCAAGGACACAACAGCAGTGACTAGGATGGCGGAAGCGGGAATCGAACCTGCAACCCTCAAGTTGCTGGCACGGCCACTCTACCAACCGAGCTATACCCCCCGAAATAAAGTTTATTTCTTAAATGTGCTTTTCATGATGGTATTCTTACATCACACTCAAATTTATAAGCGCAGGCCTAAATTTACCGCATGCCTTTGGTAAACGCCGGAGTGAGAAGAGGTTTTAAATTAATTAGCAAGGAAATACGGTTTCCTAATATAATATGATGAGGTGGCGACTTGTCCAGCGTGTACCCTTCCTTCCGCCCGATTGTAGCTGAGATAGCCACCAGCGCCCCCCGCGACCCCAAAGGGAATAAGCGGTAGAAAATGGATGGATGGACTACTTTATTTTCACAAAAGCAGTTTAAGCTTGTATTCACACATTCAGGGAATAAGTGTGAGGCTAAAAGGCAAATAACTCCCTTTAGTTATTGTTGACTTTGTTTTCCTTACACAAAGGATGAATTCTCTGCAATATTATGCTGAAACTGAAACTGTCAATAGCACTCACACGTGTGATCAGTATCTGTGTTGCTATCAACCCGTCTTACACAATTGCTATCAGAATTGTCAGCACAAAACCTTGCCCAGAACATCCATACTTCTGAGACATATTGATAAAAACTGATCAACTTTGTATTTCCTTCAATTTGCTCATTTTATAACAATATTATATTGTCTTTACATGTTTTTGTTCATTAAGAGCACTTTAAAAACGTATTGCAGCATCTATTTGAAACAATGGAATAGTGACAGAATATGTTCTTTTCCTACAAAGAGATTGAAGGGTGAGTTCATGACATATATTGCCAGGAGTATTTGGCCAGACATCCAAATGATGAGAACCAGGAGTCCTAATCACTTGGCCCGGTGTATCAAATCAAGCACTTAGGCATGGAGACTGTTTCTACAAACATTTGTGAAAGAATGGGCCGCTCTCAGTGATTTCCAGCGTGGAACTGTCACTGCATGCCACCTGTGCAACAAATCCAGTCGTGAAATTTCTTCCCTTCTAAATATTCTAAAGTCAACTTTATTGTAAGAAAAGTGAAGAGTTTGGGAACAACAGCAACTCAGCCAGCAAGTGGTAGGCCAGGTAAAGTGACAGAGAGGTCAGCATAGTGCAAAGACTTTCTGCACAGTCACTTGCTACACGGCTCCAAATTGTATGTCACCTTCCAATTAGCCCACATACAGTACGCAGAGAGCTTCATGGAATGGCTTTCCATGGCTGGGCAGCTGCATCTAAGCCATACATCACCAAGTCCAAGCAAAGCGTGGGATGCAGTGGTGTAAAGGACATCACCACTGGACTCTAGAGCAGTGGAGATGCCTTCTCTGGACTGATGAATCACACTTTTCCATCTGGCAATGTGATGGACCAGTCTGGGTCTGGAGGTAGCCAGGTGAACGCTACATTTTGGACTGCATTGTGCCGAGTGTGAAATTTGGTGGAGGAGGAATTCTGGCGTGGGTTGGGTTTGTCAGGAGTTGGGCTTGGCCCCTTAGTTCCAGTGAAAGGAACTTTGAATGCTCCTGGATACCAAAACATTTTGGACAATTCCAAGCTCCCAACTTTGTGGGAACAGTTTGGAGCGGGCCCCTTCCTCTTCCAACATGACTGTGCACCAGTGCACAGAGCAAGGTCCATAAAGACATTGATGACAGAGTCTGGTGTGGATGAACTTGACTGGCCTGCACAGAGTCCTGACCTGAACCCTATAGATCACCTTTGGGATGAATTAGAACAGAGCCTTCTTCACCAACATCAGTCTGTGACCTCACCAATGCACTTTTGGAAGAATGGTGGACAATTCCTGTAAACACACTCTGCAACCTTGTGGACAGCCTTCCCAGAAGAGTTGAAGCTGTAATAGCTGCAAAAGGTGTCATATTGAACCCTATGGGTTAGGAATGGAATGGCACTTTGACTTCATATGTGAGTCAAGGCAGGTGGCCAAATACTTTTGGCAATATCGTGTATTTATATCCATCCTTTGGTACTTTGACCCTGCACAAAATATTGATAAGACAATCATCTCAAGAAAAGGGAAGATGTTTTTGCCGAATCCTGCCAATCCCGCAAGAACATCATCTTCTTATTTATACAGTAGATGAAAAAGAAAGATGATAAAAGACAGTGAAGACCAGCAGGTGCATTGAGTCACAGTTACAGTAAAGGCCACAACAATAAATACATCTCAAGCTACTGTTTTCCTCTTACCTTAAAGTGTATTTTTAGCCTGTACTTGATGCCTTCTTTTAGGGTGAATGTCTTCTCCTTCAGGCTGCTGAGGTCTCCTGCACAAACAAAATGACCTCAGCTGACAAATGTCTGACATGAAGTGTGACCGCATTGCTGATGACATCATCCTGCCGAGTCATCGTGTGGCCAACAATGGCCGTCCATGACTATGATGCTCTGCTCCAAACGTAAAGTGTTTACACAACTTGTGTGACTATACACAGTTTCCAATCATTTCTTCATCTGACATCACATGTACGAAGATAAGACCTTCTGGAGGAAAGTTCTGTGGTCAGATGAAAGAAAAATGGAGCTATTTGGCCACAATACCCAGCAATATGTTTGGAGGAGAAAAGGTGAGGCCTTCAATCCCAGGACCACCAATCCTACCGTCAAGCATGGTGGTGGTAGTATTATGCTCTGGGCCTGTTTTGCTGCCAATGGAACTGCTGCTTTACAGACAGTAAATGGGACTATGAAAAAGTAGGATTACCGTATTTCCTTGAATTGCCGCCGGGTATATAGTATGTGCCCGCCTAGAATTACTGCTGGGTCAAACTCCTTTCGCAAAATAAATAGCATATGCCTAGAATTTCCGCCGGGTCAAACTCGTTTTATATGTAGTGATAGTGATATTGAAGGAAAAGGAAGTTTTATATGTAGTGATAGTGAAGGAGGAGGAAGTTTTATTTGTAGTGATAGTGAAGGAAGAGGAAGTTTTATATGTTATATGTAGTGATAGTGAAGGAAAAGGAAGTTTTATATGTAGTGATAGTGAAGGAGGAGGAAGTTTTATATGTAGTGATAGTGAAGGAAGAGGAAGTTTTATATCTACTGTAGTGATATTGAAGGAAAAGGAAGTTTTATATGTAGTGATAGTGAAGGAGGAGGAAGTTTTATTTGTAGTGATAGTGAAGGAGGAGGAAGTTTTATATGTAGTGATAGTGAAGGAAGAGGAAGTTTTATATGTTATATGTAGTGATAGTGAAGGAAGAGGAAGTGTTGTATGTTATATGTAGTGATATTGAAGGAAAATGAAGTTTTATATGTAGTGATAGTGAAGGAGGAGGAAGTTTTATATATAGTGATAGTGAAGGAGGAGGAAGTTTTATATGTAGTGATAGTGAAGGAAGAGGAAGTTTTATATGTTATATGTAGTGATAGTGAAGGATGAGGAAGTTTTATATGTTATATGTAGTGATAGTGAAGGAAGAGGAAGTTTTATATGTTATATGTAGTGATAGTGAAGGAAGAGGAAGTTTTATATGTTATATGTAGTGATATTGAAGGAAAATGAAGTTTTATAGGTAGTGATAGTGAAGGAGGAGGAAGTTTTATATGTTATATGTAGTGATAGTGAAGGAGGAGGAAGTTTTATATGTAGTGATAGTGAAGGAAGAGGAAGTTTTATATGTTGTATGTAGTGATAGTGAAGGAAGAGGAAGTTTTATATGTTATATGTAGTGATATTGAAGGAAAAGGAAGTTTTATATGTAGTGATAGTGAAGGAGGAGGAAGTTTTATATGTAGTGATAGAGCAGGAAGAGGAAGTTTTATATGTTATATGTAGTGATAATGAAGGAAGAGGAAGTTTTATATCTACTGTAGTGATATTGAAAGAAGAGGAAGTTTTATATCTACTGTAGTGATATTGAAGGAAAAGGAAGTTTTATATGTAGTGATAGTGAAGGAGGAGGAAGTTTTATATCTACTGTAGTGATATTGAAGGAAAAGGAAGTTTTAGATGTAGTGATATTGAAGGAGGAGGAAGTTTTATATGTAGTGATAGTGAAGGAGGAGGAAGTTTTATATGTTATATGTAGTGATAGTGAAGGAAGAAGAGGCTTTAAATAAGTTGATAGTGAAGGAAGAGGAAGTTTTAAAGTAATCACAAAAATAAATCCTCTGCGTAATTCAATCCAAGTTTTGAGTGCTTCTTAATGGACAGTGAAAACAGGAAGTCCAAGAGCAGAGTCAGGCTACTAAAGCAGCAGACACACACACACACACACACACACACACACACACACACACACACACACACACACAGCGGCCTTTTAAAACGGTGCAACAAATCCATGGATTTTACTTGGCTAACGGCCATAATATTTGGAATTGAACAAATAGTGTTTGTCAGCAGACACTAAAAAGGTGTGTTCCCGTGGTGTGCTCACTACAGGTGCTGCCAGATACACCTCTATAGTATTTCCTTCTCTTCAGTGCTTTACACGCAAGGTACAGGTGTCGTCTTCTAGTCCTCCAAAGTGTCCTAGGGAATCTTTATTCATCACTCCAGTTTTACAATGAAGCTAAAACTATTCACACTTCCCATGTCTGCAGGAGTGTTTTCATGCATATTTGTACGAGCTATCATCATGTCATGAATATGCTAACACATGCAAGAGTGTCCGTTTCAGTATTTTTCTAGCAAAATTATTTTCAAAGCTGTATCTCAATCTGTGTGTGTGTAATCCAATTTGTGTGTGCACTCATTTGTGGGTGTGTATATCCATCTGAGTGTGTGTACTCAGATCCACAAACGTGTGTTTTAGATCCATATACAAACCCTGTTTCCATATGAGTTGGGAAATTGTGTTAGATGTAAATATAAACAGAATACAATGATTTGCAAATCATTTTCAAGCCATATTCAGTTGAATATGCTACAAAGACAACATATTTGATGTTCAAACTCATAAACATTTTTTTTGGTGCAAATAATCATTAACTTGAGAATTTGATGCCAGCAACACGTGACAAAGAAGTTGGGAAAAGTGGCAATAAATACTGATAAAGTTGAGGAATGCTCATCAAACACTTATTTGGGTGTGTAGGCTAATTGGGAACAGGTGGGTGCCATGATTGGCTATAAAAACAGCTTTTCCAAAAAATGCTGAGTCTTTCACAAGAAAGGATGGGGCGAGGTACACCACTTTGTCCACAACTGCGTGAGCAAATAGTCAAACAGTTTAAGAACAACCTTTCTCAAAGTGACATTGCAAGAAATTTAGGGATTTCAACATCTACGCTCCATAATATCATCAAAAGGTTCAGAGAATCTGGAGAAATCACTCCACGTAAGCGGCATGGCCGGAAACCAACATTGAATGACCGTGACCTTCCATCCCTCAGACGGCATTGTATCAAAAACCGACATCAATCTCTAAAGGATATCACCACATGGGCTCAGGAACACTTCATAAAACCACTGTCACTAAATACAGTTGGTCGCTACATCTGTAAGTGCAAAGGGAAATACATTTAAACAACATCCAGAAACGCCTAAGATGGACTGATGCAAAGTGGAAAAGTGTTCTGTGGTCTGACGAGTCCACATTTCAAATCTTTTTATGAAATATTCGACATTGTGTCATCCGGACCAAAGGGGAAGCAAACCATCCAGACTGTTATTTGACGCAAAGTGGAAAAGCCAGCATGTGTGATGGTATGGGGGTGCATTAGTGCCCAAGACATGGGTAACTTACACATCTGTGAAGGCACCATTAATGCTGAAAGGTACACACAGGTTTTGGAAGAACATATGCTGCCGTCCAAGCAACGTTTTCATGGACGCCCCTGCTTATTTCAGCAAGACAATGCCAAGCCACATTCAGCGCGTGTTACAACAGTGTGGCTTTGTAGTAAAAGAGTGCGGGTACTTTCCTGGCCCGCCTGCAGTCCAGACCTGTCTCCCATGGAAAATGTGTGGCGCATTATGAAGCGTAAAATAGGACAGCGGAGACCCCGGACTGTTGAAGGACTGAAGCTCTACATAAAACAAGAATGGGAAAGAATTCCACTTTCAAAGCTTCAACAATTAGTTTCCTCAGTTCCCAAACGTTTATTGAGTGTTGTTGTAAGAAAAGGTGATGTAACACAGTGGTGAACATGCCCTTTCCCAACTACTTTGGCACCTGTTGCAGCCATGAAATTCTAAGTTAATTATTATTTGCAAAAAAAAAAATTGTGTTTATGAGTTTGAACATCAAATATGTTGTCTTTGTAGCATATTCAACTGAATATGGCTTGAAAAGGATTTGCAAATCATTGTATTCTGTTTATATTTACATCTAACACAATTTCCCAACTCATATGGAAACGGGGTTTGTATTTGTACCATGAATTGATGAACGTGGACCCCGACTTAAAAAAGTTGAAAAACTTATTGGGGTGTTACCATTTAGTGGTCAATTATACAAAATATGTACTGTACTGTGCAATCTACTAATAAAAGTTTCTATCAATCAATCAAAAAACTGGCTTCAGCAGCTAGGGTTCTGTTTTGTTTGATCAGACGATTTACTGCCCCAATATTTTAAGAGCAATTTTTACATCCAATAATATGTTGAAAAAGCATTATCAAGAATGTACCTTATGGCACAAACACCTTTTAATTTGTAGCAGTGTGTAATTTTAAGTTCCACTTTGCAAGTCAGCAAACATACATGAGACACTACAGGAAATAGATTCTGACAAAGCCATTATTGCTTTGCCAGTTTAATATATTTTAGTATTCATATCATAAACACTTGTATATGAATACATTATCATTACAAGCCAACAAACTACCTCCATAGCTGCTGCCTCAGCTCCTGCTCTGGAGAAAACGTCAATAATGCCCAGCAAGCAAACATTTAACTCTCTCGCTCTTTTTCTCTGGACACACCCAATGCAGACATGAGTGCAGCACGGAGGCTGAAACGCCTCGCACCGTTTTTCTTATTTTTTCTTCCATCCACGATGAGAGCAAAGTGTCAGGAAGCATTAAAGGGAGGACGTGAGGCGTACCTGTGAGGTCGACGGTAATTGGTCGAGGGGCCTCGTTGCACAACAGGGTCAGCTTGGTCACCTGCACGTTGGGACCGGAGACGTCTGCAGATGCACAGTATTACACTTATTACCTCACAGTGAGCAAAAAGGACAATCAGTTAAACATGAAACTGTATTCAGTATGTGCTTTTCTTCTGATATTCGTCGCGATATTAGATGCTGCTGAGGCAAGCAGGTCTACGTGTACGTGTGTGTGTGTGTGTGTGTGTGTGTGCGTGTGTGTGTGTGTGTGTGTGTGTGAGTGTGTGTGTGTCATCAGTACTTGATGAATGCATCCATGCAGGGACGGACGTTGTTGTATTGAGTGAATTAGAGCAGCAGTAACTGGAATGGCTCCTGGTATAAACACACACACACACACACACACACACACACCTGCCACCATTGGCTTGGTCCCCAGCAGGGTCTGCTTGTATTTCACCAGGCTCTCGTCATCTTTGTCCAGATCCTCTATCTCCTGCAAAGTCTTCTGGGCCGGAGGATTGTAGTTGAGGTTTCGCTCGTCCTCTTCCCCCTCCAAAGGCAGCTCCTTCTTGTCCAGCATGAAACCTTTTTTACAAAGAAGAAGGAAGATGACAAGAGTTCAGTGCCCGGATCGTGTTCTGTTTGGTTTTTGGACTCCCTCAGTTCCTGTTTTGTGCACCCTTGGGTTTGTTTTCAGTTAGCATGGTTGCAGCTGCCTCTGATTAGTGTCTGGGATGCTCACCTGCAGCCAGGCACTAATCAGAGTGCTATTTATTCACGTTGCTCGCCACACACTGTCAGGTTCAAACACTGATGACATCTATTAAACAAGACAAGAGGCAAAAAATCAAACAGATGTAGAATTCAATTTGGACTCAATATTGAGGAGAAAACGTGTCCACTTGTAACTTCTTACAGCAGAGGTTCTCAACCTTTTTTCAGTGATGTTCCCCCCGTGAAATTGTTTTTAATTCAAGTACCCCCTAATCAGATCAAAGCATTTTTGGTTAAAAAAAGAGATAAAGAAGTAAAATACAGCACTATGTCAACAGTTTCTGATTTATTAAATTGTATAACAGTGCAAAATATTGCTCATTTGTAGTGGTCTTTCTTGAACTATTTGGAAAAAAAGATATGAAAATAACAAAAAACTTGTTGAAAAATAAAGTGGTTCAATTATAAATGCAGTTTTCTCCACATAGAAGTAATCATCAACTTAAAGAGCCCTCTTTGGGGATTGTAATAGAGATCCATCTGGATTCATCAACTTACTTATAAACATTTCTTCACAATAAAAGAAATCTTTAACATCAATATTTATGGAACATGTCCACAAAAAATCTAGCTGGCAACACTGAATATTGCATTTTTGCAATTATTTTCACAGTTTATGAACTTACATTCATATTTTGTTGAAGTATTATTCAATATATATTAGGAATGCACCGAAATGAAAATTTGTGGCCGAAGCCGAATAAAATTTAAACGCTTGTCCGAAGGCCGAATACTGAATAATAAATGCCGTTTTTCACAATTTTTTAAATATTGCATAAATAGCCTAGAATAAATATTTAGACATGTTTTTCAAATAAAGTAATTTTTTATTGAATATTGACATTGTTTTAATATTCCAGTAGCCTTTGCTTTTCAAAAAAAGCACCGTTTTTCATTTATATTAGGCCTTCAAACAAAACATGCATTCCAAAAAAATCAAGTGCATTAAAGTGGATAAACCCACAACAAATGAATTATTGTCCTTATGGCAAAAGTCTGCTTAGCCACAGTAGATATGCTAATAATGTAAACAGAAGGCTCAAGTAAATCTCAATAAGTGTGTGCTTGTAACCTCATACACTTATACAGGTAGCCTACACAACAGGCTAATAATGTAAACAGAAGGCTCAAGTAAATCTCAATAAGTGTGTGCTTGTAACCTCATACACTTATACAGGTAGCCTACACAACAGGCTAATAATGTAAACAGAGGCCCCACTAAATCTCAATAAGTGTGTGCTTGTAACCTCATACACTTATACAGGTACACAACATATCTCAATGTCACCGCGTCAAAAAATTGCGTCACACGCCACTATTCGGCCTTGTTTTTAACTCATTCCACCGAAGGCCGAATGTGGCTTTTTTTGCCATATTCGGCCGAATATATTCGGTTACCGATTAATCGGTGCATCCCTAATAAAAATGTTTACAAAGGATTTTTGAATTGTTGCTATTTTTCAATAAATATATTTATAAAGGAATTTTGAATTGTTGCTATTTTTAGAATATTTTTGAAAAATCTCACGTACCCCTCGGCATACCTTCAAGTCCCCCCAGGGGTATGAGTACCCCCATTTGAGAACCACTGCCTTCCAGTGTCACCCACGCTCTGCCAAAAGATTGCACTCCTCCTTCTTTATTTAACTTTCTGTCCCCACCTGACCACAGCTGCTTCCAGAGGGAAGTGGTCAGCGTTGCCTTTGGTTACCGAACAGTTCAGAAGAAGAGGTTGTAAAATAGTTAAAAAAAAGATTTCCATAAAATAGTTCAAAAAGAGTTCCATAAAATAGTTCAAATAAGGTTCGTAAAATACTTCAAAAAGACCTGCAGATCCTGCCATCTGTCCGCTTTGAAGTCACAGTGGAGTTTTACGAGACAGCTCCCGTCCCCCTGCCAGGATCTCAATGTAATACAAAGCTTTTGTGATCATTTAGAAACAATTATTCTAACACACACAGTCTGGCTTCCTATTTTGCTACACGCAACAGTTGACCACTGTTTTGATTCCTGTATGCTAACTCCCGCGCTAGCCCCCTTAAGCTTTGCTTCCCCTGCTATGTGCACACCTTTGCTTTTCCCTGTATGATTTATCCCAATAAATATTTTCCTACCTGCACGCTGTGTCCAGAGTGGTTTCTGCATCTTGGGAGAACAACCCCTGCATCAAAATGCGACCCTATCGTCACACTAAATCCTGATCTACCGTGTGTTAAAACTCTGGCAAAATGGTATTTTACATGAGCCCAATCCATCTAGCACATTTGTCTTGATGTACAGTACAGGCCGAAAGTTTGGCCACACTTTCTCATTCCCAACACAACTGATGGTTCGAACCCCATTGATACAGCAAGACATTCCGCTAATCAACCCTGATAAGAGGTGAAAAGCCTTTCAGGTGACTACCTCTTGAAGCTCATGGAGAGAATGCCAAAAGTGTGCAAAGCAGTAATCGGAGCAAAGGGTGGCTATTTTCAAGAAACTAGAATATAAAACATGTTTTTTCACCTTTTTTTGTTAAGTACATAAATCCACGTGTTCATTCATAGTTTTGATGTGACAATCTACAATGTAAATAGTCACGAAAATAAATAAAACCTATTGAATAAGAAGGTGTGTCCAAACTGTACATGCAGAATATATGCAGATTCTCAGAACAGCAATGTCAAAGTAATGAAGCACTCGCAATGAGATCTATCGAGGCCGAAACTGTTCATGTCTTGTGATCATGTTTTGTTTAGTTATGTTCTATTTTGCTTAAGACTCCATTCTTTCCTGTTTTTGCACTTAAATGATAAATGGGTTGTACTTGTATAGCACTTTTCTACCTTCAAGGTACTCAAAGCGCTTTGACACTACTTCCACATTCACACACACATTCACACACTGATGGAGGGAGCTGCCATGCAAGGCGCCAACCAGCACCCATCAGGAGCAAGGGTGAAGTGTCTTGCTCAGGACACAACGGACGTGACGAGGTTGGTACTAGGTGGGATTTGAACCAGGGACCCTCGGGTTGCGCACGGCCAATCTCCCACTGCGCCACGCCGCCCCATTTGTTTGTTTTGTTTCCATGACTACCCATTAGTTTTCACCTGTCCTCATGTCACGCACCCGTCTCATATTTCGCACTTGCACACCTGTCACTAATCATGTCTATTATTTAAAGCGAAAGTTGCCAGGAAGTCAGCTTGGCGACTTTCTGTCAGAACGTGGACTTTGGGGTTTGTTCTTCTGGAATGCAAAGGAAAGTTGGAGCGGGCAAGGCATGAAGGTAATCAATCAATCAATCAATCAATGTTTACTTATATAGCCCTAAATCACTAGTGTCTCAAAGGCCTGCACAAACCACCACGACATCCTCGGTAGGCCCACATAAGGGCAAGGAAAACTCACACCCAGTGGGATATCGGTGACAATAATGACCCAGTGGGACGTCGGTGACAATGATGACTATGAGAACCTTAGAGAGGAGGAAAGCAATGGATGTCGAGCGGGTCTAACATGATACTGTGAAAGTTGAATCCACAATGGATCCAACACAGTCGCGAAAGTCCAGTCCAAAGCGGATCCAACACAGCAGCGAGAGTCCCGTTCACAGCGGAGCCAGCAGGAAACCATCCCAAGCGGAGGTGGATCAGCATCGCAGAGATGTCCCCAGCCGATACACAGGCAAGCAGTACATGGCCACCGGATCGGACCGGACCCCCTCGGACCAGACCCCCTCCACAAGGGAGAGTGGGACATAGAAGAAAAAGAAAAGAAACGGCAGATCAACTGGTCTAAAAAGGGAGTCTATTTAAAGGCTAGAGTATACAAATGAGTTTTAAGGTGAGACTTAAATGCTTCTACTGAGGACATCTTTTATATTAAATAATAGACATGATTCAAGTGCAAGACGTGAGACAGGTGCGTGACATGAGAACAGGTGAAAACTAATGGGTAGTCATGGAAACAAAAGAAACAAGGAAGTGAAAAAACAGGAAACAATGGCGTCTGAAGCAAAACAGAACATAACTAAACAAAACATGATCACAAGACATGACACAGTCGCTGTTTTGCGTCTCTAATGACCAGGTTAGGCACACATGGCCGTTATAAAGGAGGCAATGATGGAGAGAGAATCCCCCCTCCTTCATATTTGGACCCTAATAGATCAATTGTGTATTCAGCAAAACACTTTATAGCTGCTGGATGACTGAAGGGGTGGATTAAAAAATATATATATATATATTTTGGTGTCTGCTGGAGTTTTTTTTAATGATGTTTGGTTTTTCATATGAGAGATTGAATACTAATATATCTCTTATATGAAAAAAAATGTTCTTTCTACCAGTGCAACACCACAGGTCATCCCAGAAGACCTTCAGCGTGCTAAAAGTAGGTTCTGTTGTCGACATGGCGCTTCAGTATTGGCCAGAAAAGGAGGTACAAATGATATTTGTCAACAACGAGACGCAGCGCCGCCTTGTTATCAATTAAGTCTTAGTGGATCACCCGCAACACACCATGTTATAGTTTGCACACAGTATTCAGCACGTGCTGTTTGTAGATCAGGCCCTGCCTTTTTCAAGTAAAGACAAATAATAGATCTGGAAGGCAATATCATTATAGCAATGAATTACAAGCGGTAGAAAAATGGGTGGATGGAAGTTAAATAAATAAATGGGTTGTACTTGTATAGCGCTTTTCTACCTTTAAGGTACTCAAAGCACTTTGACACTACTTCCACATTCACACACACATTCACACACTGATGGAGGGAGCTGCCATGCAAGGCGCCAACCAGCACCCATCAGGAGCAAGGGTGAAGTGTCTTGCTCAGGACACAACGGACGTGACGAGGTTGGTACTAGGGGGGATTTGAACCAGGGACCCTCGGGTTGCGCACGGCCACTCTCCCACTGCGCCACGCCGCCCCTAGTTAAAACAAACTTTGAGAATGTCCTTTTAGGGGTCTAGACCAGGGGTGCCCATTACGTCGATCGCGAGCTACCAGTCGACCGCGGGGGGTGTGTCAGTCCATCTCCAGCCAGGCTTTTAAAAAAAATAGACCTAAAAATGAGTGATCATCAATCTTCACCAAGACGTCACTTAAATGACATTCACGGTACCCGAGGGTCTTGTGAGATGACGCTGGCTGCTGCAAGATCATTATTATGAAAATATGACCGAGAGGAAGGCCAGAAATACTTTTTATTTCAACAGACTTTCGCGCCGTCCCTTCCGTCAAAACTCTAAAGGCCGACTGCACATTTCCTATCTTCACAATAAAAGCCCTGCTTCATGCTGCCTGTGCTAACTAAATAAGAGTCTCGGAAAACTGGCGTGCACAAGCGATCCCCCAGAAAGCTGGCGTGCACATCACACGCGACTGTGTTGTATCCATTGTGGATTGAACTTTCACAGTATCATGTTAGACCTGCTCGACATCCATTGCTTTCCTCCTCTCTAAGGTTCTCATAGTCATCATTGTCACAGACGTCCCACTGGGTCATTATTGTCACCAATGTCCCACGGGGTGTGAGTTTTCCTTGCCCTTATGTGGGCCTACCGAGGATGTCGTGGTGGTTTGTGCAGCCCTTTGAGACACTAGTGATTTAGGGCTATATAAGTAAACATTGATTGATTGATTGATTGACTTGTGCACGCCAGCTTTCCGAGACTCTTATTTTGTTAGCGCAGGCAGCATGAAGCAGGGCTTTTATTGTGAAGATAGGAAATGTGCAGTCGGCCTTTAGAGTTTTGACGGAAGGGACGGCGCGAAAGTCTGTTGAAATAAAAAGTGTTTCTCGCCTTCCTCTCTGTCATTTTTTCCTAATAATGAACTGGCAGCAGCCAGCGTCATCTCACAAGACCCTCGGGTGCCGTGAATGTCAATCAAGCAAGCTATGGAAATGGCCGCCAATGTTTTTCCTGTAAAGTGTATGGAAGCTGGATGAATTAGATGCCAAAAAGCAACCACTTTCATGTGGTATTGTACAGAAAGGACAACTTTTTTTTCTCCTCCATTTGAAAATGTGGGCGTTATCATCATTACTGTCTGATTCCAATCAATGCAAGTCATCAGAATCAGGTAATACACCAACTTATATTCTTGTCTTCGTGAAAGAAAGACATCTATATGTGTTACACATGCTTGTATTATCATTAAACACATTTAACTTGTTTACAAAAATGTCTCTTTCATAAATAAATACATATAAATGATATATATAAATGAGGTAGATCCCCTCGAGTTGGTCATTTGAAAAGTAGCTCGCCTGCAGAAAAAGTGTGGGCACCCCTGGTCTAGAGATATTCAATGCAAACCAACAGGTGGCGCCAAACTACTTCTCTCCATGTGCTTCAGGGATGTTCTTTCTGTCACTCATAATCAGGCAGGGAGGCAGCCACCACAAATAAGGGACATTAAGATGCTAATCTTAAAATAATGGTGATCAATGAAGGGGAATCATCAAGTAGTTAAAAAAAAAAACTATTATCCTTTTTTTACTGCAGTTTTGATGTTGTTTAAAAAATATTTATTCAAGGACATGTCTCGGGGAAAAGGGATCACCTACAGTTGCGGTCAAAAGTGTACATACTTTGATTGATTTATTGAAACTTTTATTAGTAGATTGCACAGTACAGTACATATTCCGTACAATTGACCACTAAATGGTAACACCCCAATAAGTTTTCCAACTTGTTCAAGTCGGGGTCCACGTTCATCAATTCATGGTCAAATGTACACTTGTAAAGAACATCATGTCATGGCTGTCTTCAGTTTCCAATCATTTCTACAAGTCTTACTTTTTTGTGATGTAGTGATTGGAGCACATACTTGTTGGTCACAAAAAACATTCATAAAGTTTGCTTCTTTTATGAATGTATTATGGCTCTACTGAAAATGTGAGCAAATCTGCTAGTTCAAAAGTATACAAACATATTGTGGCCAAACAGCTGAATTAAATGCTTCATCTGACATCACATGTACAAAGAGAAGACCTTCTTGAGAAAAATTCTGTGGTCAGATGAAACAAAATTTGAGCTGTTTGGCCACAATACCCAGCAATATGTTTGGAGGAGAAAAGGTGAGGCCTTTTAATCCCAGGAACACCATAACTACCGTCAAGCATGGTGGTGGTAGTATTATGCTGTGGGCCTGTTTTGCTGCCAATGGAACTGCTGCTTTACAGAGAGTAAATGGGACAATGGAAAAGGAGGATTACCTCCAAATTATTCAGGACAAGCTAAAATCATCAGGCCGGAGGTCGGGTCTTGGGCGCAGTTGGGTGTTCCAACAGGACAATGACCCAAAACATACGTAAAAAGTGGTAAATCAGGCTAGAATGAAGGTTTTAAAATGGCCTTCCCAGGGTCCTGACTTAAACGTATGGACAATGCTGAAGAAACAAGTCAATGTCAGAAAACCAACACATCTAGCTGAACTGCACCAATTTTGTCAGGAGGTGTAGTCAAACACTCAACCAGCAGCTTGTGGATGGCTACCAAAAGCGCCTTATTGCAGTGAAACTTGCCAAGGGACATGTAAGCAAATATCAACATTGCTGTATGTATACACACATACATATATATATATATATATGTCTTGATTGGATTATATATATATTATATATATATATATATATATATATTAGGGGTGCGCAAATTAATGCGTTAATTACGAGTTAATTCATCAATCTATTAAGGCCGACAATTATTTTAACGCGCATTTGCGTATGTTGTTTACATGATTTTATTTTGTTAACGCCTTTTCTCAACAAGATGGCGTCGCCCGGCGTGGAGGGGCTCTTGGTAAAGATGGAACATTTGGCAAAAATACCGGACAATTCTGCAAGTTTCATGGCTGGCTTACAGCGTGGTCACTCCGGGATCACTTACGACCGCCAGACAATTCTGGATGTGGATAGATCGGGCCGTTTTGGACTGAATGAGGCGTGCTTGCTAGAGCGGCTAGCTAGCATGGGAATACTTTGCCGGCTACATCCAGCGGCCTGTGAAGCAGCGGAGTATAGATAGATAGATAGTACTTTATAGTATATGTGTTGTCTGTCTATTTATGAATAATGCAGACCAGGAGTGTTGGCTGAGTTCTTAACGTTTGCTTTCAGAGCGTGCATATCACAACATACAAGATGTCGTCATGGCGACACAACCTATACCGGGCTACCGCGCATGCTCGTCACTCCTGTTGCATGCTGGGTAGGGTAGTTCTTTTTTTCCCTGGCTCATAACATCACAATATAGTACCATGTATATGATGCCTTCAGTTTATCAAAGCACCAAGCAAACAATCGGAAAATTCCCATCATATCAATTCCTAGATATGGTCATAATTATTTTAAGTGCACTACGCAGAATAAACACAACATTATTAATATTGCTACTACGGATAATTTGATCCAAAATTCCCTAAAACAGCCCACTACCTATAATATAGGTTTTTTAAACATAAGATCCCTGATAAAAAAAATGTTTCTGCTGTTACCTCAGAAATTGCCTGTTCAGATGTTATGATTGTGGCTCAGAGATTTGTATGTAGATTATATTTATTTTCCATAACAAACAGGATAACTTAAATACCCTGGCAGTGGCAATAAGCTTAAATGTTTGTATTTACATTTTTGGAGTTGATTTTCATCAAATATGCTATTTAACTGCTACTGTTTAACAAGGACTGATTTAAATTGTGTTTGCACAACAAATGTTCTGACGCTTTTGTTCATGTGGGAGAATATTCCAATAAAGGTGCACTACACACTACTTTTGAATTCATTATTGGGCTTTGCGTATACAATGCAGTTAATCGCGATTAATCGGAGAAATAGTGCGATTAACTTCGATTAAAATGTTTAATTGTTGCCCAGCCCTATTATATATATATGTACACATTTTCAGTAGAGCCATAATTAATTCATAAAAGAAGCAAACTTCATGAATTGTTTTTGTGAGCAACAAGTATGTGCTCCAATCACTACATCATAAAAAAATAAGAGTTGTAGAAATGATTGGAAACTCAAGACAGCCATGACATGATGAGTATGTACACTCCTGACCAGGACTGTTTATTTAGTTCAATATGGTATTCAGGCACACCGGTTGTATTTTTGGTGAAATATCACAATAATATTAGTGTGTCCTCACAGGTCGTCATGACTACAACTACTGCAGCAAATCAGATGAAGAATAGAGAGCAGCCTTTTTGCAGACAGTGAAACAGCGGTAGGTCATGTGACAGGAAACACAACACACACACATTATATGCAACACACACATGATGATTTCAGTCAATAAAGCATGACATGATTCCAGCAAAGCACTGTTTACTCTGGTGTCACAGTTCTACTAAGACAGTCATTGTCAGCTCAAGGTAATTGGATGACAGGAAGTACACACACACACACGCACACACACATGTAAATATATGTTGTAATGTTGTATTGAGTCCACATATTGTCCAAAGATTGTAAAACCCGTGCATCCCTGCACCGCACGCTTATAGCAGCACCACACCCAGTCAGGGCCAAACACGCTTGCCTTTGTCCCGTCGCCATGGCAACCCTTTCAACTCCCTTCACGGTGACATCATCGCATGAATCTGGACTGATAGTCCACGGTGACATTTCTCAGATAAGCCGCTCATCATACATGCCCCACATCATATGCAGGGCGGGGCTGGACAGACGGCCTGTCAATCACATGGCTGACCGATCAACAAGCACGTTGCTCAGACTGTATCTTCTGGGACCCAAGTGTTGTGGGCTTCATTTAAGGTGGACGCTTACTATCAACCTACTTTCAAAAAAGGATTATTGTTCCAACAACTGGCCGGGATCTTCAGCTCTCACTGGATCGGTTCGCAGCCGAGTGTGAAGCGACCGGAATGAGAATCAGCACCTCCAAGTCCGAGTCCATGGTTCTCGCCCGGAAAAGGATGGAGTGCCATCTCCGGGTTGGGGAGGAGACCCTGCCCCAAGTGGAGGAGTTCAAGTACCTAGGAGTCTTGTTCACGAGTGAGGGAAGAGTGGATGGTGAGATCGACAGGCGGATCGGTGCGGCGTCTTCAGTAATGCGGACGTTGTACCGGTCCGTTGTGGTGAAGAAGGAGCTGAGCCGGAAGGCAAAGCTCTCAATTTACCGGTCGATCTACGTTCCCATCCTCACCTATGGTCATGAGCTTTAGGATAAGATCACGGGTACAAGCGGCCGAAATGAGTTTCCTCCGCCGGGTGGCGGGGTTCTCCCTTAGAGATAGGGTGAGAAGCTCTGCCATCCGGGAGGAACTCAAAGTAAAGCCGCTGCTCCTCCACATCGAGAGGAGCCAGATGAGGTGGTTCGGGCATCTGGTCAGGATGCCACCCAAACGCCTCCCTAGGGATGTGTTTAGGGCACGTCCAGCTGGTAGGAGGCCACGGGGAAGACCCAGGACACGTTGGAAAGACTATGTCTCCCGGCTGGCCTGGGAACGCCTTGGGATCCCCCGGGAAGAGCTAGACAAAGTGGCTGGGGAGAGGGAAGTCTGGGTTTCCCTGCTTAGGCTGCTGCCCCCGCGACCCGACCTCGGATAAGCGGAGGATGATGGATGGATGGATGGATGGTTCCAACATAAGTAGTTCAAAAGCGTGTGACTATTTCTGGGTATTTGTTCGGACCGAGCACAGCAAAGAGTCCACCTTAAAGGGGAACATGATCACAATTTCAAAAGGGTTAAAAACAATAAAAAATCAGTTCCCAGTGGCTTGTTGTATTTTTTGAAGTTTTTTTCAAAATTTTACCGGTCCCGAAACCCCTAAAAAAAGCTTTAAAGTGCTTGATTTTCGCTATTTGCGATGCGACTATCCATTTCCCTGTGACGTCACACAGTGCTGCCAATGTAAACAAACAATGGGAATACCACAGCAAGATATAGCGACATTAGCTCGGATTCAAACTCGGATTTCAGCGACTTAAGCGATTCAACCGATTACGCATGTATTGAAGCAGATGGTTGGAGTATGAAAGTATTGAAGAAGAAACTGAAGCTATTGAGCGAATAGCTATTGACGCTATTCATAGCCATAGCATGGCCGAATAGCTGCGTTAGCATCGCCGGTAAAATGTGCGGACCAAACGATCAGGACTTTCGCATCTTTTGACACTGGAGCAACTTAAATCTGCCGATTGGTAAGTGTTTGTTTCGCATTAAATGTGGGTGGAAGAAAACGTAATATAGTTGCAAATGCATCTGCAGGTTATCCATACTAACTGTGCCATGTCTACTTTAGCACTGCCGGTAAATAGCATGTTAGCATCGATTAGCTGGCAGTCAACATCGACAAAACTCACCTTTGTGATTTCGTTGACTTAATGGTTGCAAATGCATCTGCAGGTTATCCATACATCTCTGTGCCATGTCTGCCTTAGCATCGCCGGTAAAATGTGGAGACACTCTAGCACAGTGGTTCCCAAAGTGGGCGGTACCGCCCCCCTGTGGGTGGTGGAAATATCTGGGGGGGCGGTTAGGAAGAAGGGGGCGGTAGGGGGGCGGCAGTCCGAAGTCGAAGTCAGAAGTTCGAACGTTTGTTTGACGATTTGTACACAACACGTGCAGCAGGACGAGTCAGTGGACGACGCATCAGGGTCCGGTTACCACACGCCCCTCTGGCCCAGTCAGATCCGACAGCATAGACTACAAAAGCAAAAGCTCAGGTTTGTAATTTCAAGCTTGTAATGTTCAGAATTTTATCTTATAATAAAAACCGCATTCTGGCGGTCAACATCATCTTGAGTTCAAGTCAACATGAAATTGGGGACTCGCCAGAACGTGTGTGAGACAATGAAGGTTACTGGTGGAATGTTTATTTACCATTCTATGTTGCTGAAACAGTTAAAACTGCTAAAAAATAAATTGGTTTACTAAATTGGGTTTTATTTGTGAAATACACATTTGTGTTTAACCTTTCTCTTTTCAAATTGCAGCATACCAAATATCAAGAAAGAGGTGTTTGTTTCCATATGTGTCTGTGGGAGGGGGGGGGGGGCGAGGGGGCTTGGAATTCACTGGGGAGCCAAGGGGGCGCCAGCCTGCAAAAGTTTGGGAACCATTGCTCTAGCACATTCAATGGGGGTCTGGCGGCAGACACTTTGGCATCTTGGGGCCAGTGGTGCAACTTGAATCCCTCCCTGTTAGTGTTGTTACACCTCCGACAACACACCCACCAGGCATGATGTCTCCAAGGTTCCCAAAAAATTGTCAAAAAAACGGAAAATAACAGAGCTGAGACCCGGTGTTTGTAATGTGTTGAAAATGAAAATGGCGGGTGTGTTACCTCGGCGACGTCACATTCTGACGTCATCGCCTCCAGCGTGATAAACAGAAAGGCGTTTGATTCGCCAAAATTCACCCATTTAGAGTTCGGAAATCGGTTAAAAAAATATATGGTCTTTTTTCTGCAGCATCAAGGTATATATTGACGCTTACATAGGTCTGCTGATAATGTTCCCCTTTAAAGAAGAAGTGAAATAACATTACCAGGTGTTCCGTCCATTAGACCACGTTGTGCACCCATCAGGACAAAAATGGAGTTGTTTTTTTAAGTGGAAAAATTCCTAGTTTTCCTGAAATTCCAGGAAATCCGTAATACCACTTCTCAACTAAAAATGTTACTGTCAAGGCATGGACTTGGGTGAGGGTTGTTTTCCCAAGGTGCAAAGTGATTGGAGCGGAGACGGCGTGATGGTAAGGACATCTTTTATCTTAACTCAAAAATATTACAAAAAGCAAAGGGTATAAACAAAAGGCGCTCTCAGTGGAGGTTCAATACTTGACTATGAAAACAAAACTTGCACTAAGGCAAAACTATGGACATAAACTAAAACTTGCACAATGGTAGAACTATGAACAACTAAAACGAAAACACGAGAAAGGAACGTGGGTCTTTAGCATGGATACATGGGTGTGGAGGGTGACTACAAGCTGATGTCGCCAGGCTGACTACCTTGCAACTGTGGCTTAAAAAATAGTGACATGATCAGTGAAAGCAGGTGCGAGACTCAACACGTCATCATCAATCAATCAATCAATCAATCAATGTTTATTTATATAGCCCCAAATCACAAATGTCTCAAAGGACTGCACAAATCATTATGACTACAACATCCTCGGAAGAACCCACAAAAGGGCAAGGAAAACTCACACCCAGTGGGCAGGGAGAATTCACATCTAGTTGGACGCCAGTGACAATGCTGACTATGAGAAACCTTGGAGAGGACCTCAGATGTGGGCAACCCCCCCCCCCCCCTCTAGGGGACGGAAAGCAATGGATGTGGAGCGGGTCTAACATGATACTGTGAAAGTTCAATCCATAATGGATCCAAAACAGTCGCGAGAGTCCAGTTCAAAGCGGATCCAAGACAGCAGCGAGAGTCCCGTCCACAGGAAACCATCTCAAGCGGAGGCGGATCAGCAGCATAGAGATGTCCCCAACTGATACACAGGCGAGCGGTCCATCCTGGGTCTCGACTCTGGACAGCCAGTACTTCATCCATGGTCATCGGACCGGACCCCCTCCACAAGGGAGGGGGGGACATAGGAGAAAAAAGAAAAGAAGCGGCAGATCAACTGGTCTAAAAAGGAGGTCTATTTAAAGGCTAGAGTATACAGATGAGTTTTAAGGTGAGACTTAAATGCTTCTACTGAGGTAGCATCTCCAACTGTTACCGGGAGGGCATTCCAGAGTACTGGAGCCCGAAATGAAAACGCTCTATAGCCCGCAGACTTTTTTTGGGCTCTAATAAGCCGGAGTCCTTTGAAGGCAGATTTCTTGCCGGGACATATGGTACAATACAATCGGCAAGATAGGATGGAGCTAGACCGTGTAGTATTTTATACGTAAGTAGTAAAACCTTAAAGTCACATCTTAAGTGCACAGGAAGCCAGTGCAGGTGTAATATGATCAAACTTTTCTTGTTCTTGTCAAAAGTGAAACTAATGGGTTGCTATGGTGACAAAACAAACAAAAGTCCACAAAGAGTCCAAAAACAAAACCGAACATGACTAAAACAAAACATGCTGACACAGACATGACAGTTACTACGTCAACATTTCTCGACCGATTTGAAAAAAATGCCAACACCAACTATTCAGAACATTCAAAACATTTTTGGGCATTTTCAAAAAAAATCCCTTTTCACAAATTTCCATGAAATTCCCATTGAAAAAAACGGGACATTTCAAACTTCAAAATATTCAAAATATTGTGCCCTCCTTTCAGTTCTCCATTATTAGGGACATTTGATCCATTCCAAATGAATGATCCATTTTTTACACTTCCACAATTCCCACATTTTTCAACCCATTCAAAGCATTCCTCCAGTACCACATTCCACTCATCCTGGACTTTAGTCTTTCCCAAACTCCAAACCAAATTCCGGTTTTCCTGGAAATTCAAACTCTTCAACGTTCAAACTATTCTTACAATTAAACTACATTTTGTCAGCATTTCACTTCAATTTCACCATTCAAGCGTTCACACATAGTTCCTTTAAGAATTGCCCCATCTAGTTCATTTAAACATAATAATAAAAACTACCACATTTTCTCTGACTTAATTTTCAGATTGTAACCAAATGCTCATTTTTTGTTTTTATCTTTTTGGCTGTTTTTATCTGCCACACGTAGAAAGTCGGTCCGTGAAAATAATGCATGAAACTAATGGGAAAAAAGTTGGGGGAACCCTGATGTAGACCACAATGGAATGTTGGAAATGTAAAAATATCCTAATATGACCCCGTGAAGTCTTTATGAGGACACTTTGGGTGAGAAGCAGTGTGCAGCATGGACTGCTCTCTAAGCTGCTTAACAAGCATATTGCAGGAATGTGTGAGGGAGCGGGAGTGTCTGGAGAAAAGCCCCGCACGCACATGCAAGACAATACAAGATCTTTGGCGCTTGCACAATCCAATCCACTTTACAAACCCCGTTTCCATATGAGTTGGGAAATTGTGTTAGATGTAAATATAAACAGAATACAATGATTTGCAAATCCTTTTCAACCCATATTCAGTTGAATATGCTACAAAGACAACATATTTCATGTTCAAACTCACAAACTTTTTGTTTTTTTTGCAAATAATAAAAAACTTAAAATTTCATGGCTGCAACACGTGCCAAAGTAGTTGGGAAAGGGCATGTTCACCACTGTGTTACATCACCTTTTCTTTTAACAACACTCAATAAACGTTTGGGAACTGAGGAAACTAATTGTTGAAGCTTTGAAAGTGGAATTATTTCCCATTCTTGTTTTATGTAGAGCTTCAGTCCTTCAACAGTCCGGGGTCTCCGCTGTCCTATTTTACGCTTCATAATGCACCACACATTTTCCATGGGAGACAGGTCTGGACTGCAGGCGGGCCAGGAAAGTACCCGCACTCTTTTTTACGGAGCCACGATGTTGTAACACGTGCTGAATGTGGCTTGGCATTGTCTTGCTGAAATAAGCAGGGGCGTCCATGAAAAAGACGTTGATGTTGTTCCAAAAGCTGTATGTACCTTTCAGCATTAATGGTGCCTTCACAGATGTGTAAGTTACCCATGCCTTGGGCACTAATACACCCCCATACCATCACACATGCTGACTTTTCAACTTTGTGTCGATAACAGTCTGGATGGTTCGCTTCCCCTTTGGTCCGGATGACACGAAGTCGAATATTTCCAAAAACAATTTGAAATGTGGACTCGTCAGACCACAGAACACTTTTCCACTTTGCATCAGTCCATCTTAGATGATCTCGGGCCCAGAGAAGCCGGCGGCGTTTCTGGATGTTGTTGATAAATGGCTTTCGCTTTGCATAGTAGAGCTTTAACTTGCACTTACAGATGTAGCGACCAACTGTATTTAGTGACAGGGGTTTTCTGAAGTGTTCCTAAGCCCATGTGGTGATATCCTTTAGAGATTGATGTTGGTTTTTGATACAGTGCCGTCTGAGGGATGGAAGGTCACGGTCATTCAATGTTGGTTTCCGGCCATGCTGCTTACGTGGAGTGATTTCTCCAGATTCTCTGAACCTTTTGATGATATTATGGAGCGTAGATGTTGAAATCCCTCAATTTCTTGCAATGTCACTTTGAGAAAGGTTGTTCTTAAACTGTTTGACTATTTGCTCACGCAGTTGTGGACAAAGGGGTGTACCTCGCCCCATCCTTTCTTGTGAAAGACTGAGCATTTTTTGGGAAGCTGTTTTTATAGCCAATCATGGCACCCACCTGTTCCCAATTAGCCTGCACACCTGTGGGATGTTCCCAATAAGTGTTTGATGAGCATTCCTCCACTTTATCAGTATTTATTGCCACCTTTCCAAACTTCTTTGTCACGTGTTGCTGGCATCAAATTCTAAAGTTAATGATTATTTGCAAAAAAAAAAGGTTTATCATTTTGAACATCAAATATGTTGTCTTTGTAGCATATTCAACTGAATATGGCTTGAAAAGGATTTGCAAATCATTGTATTCTGTTTATATTTACATCTAATACAATTTCCCAACTCATATAGAAACAGGGTTTGTATTTGTATAAAACATTTAAACAACAAAAATGTTTCCAAAGTGCTGAACAACAATAGTGAAAACAATATTCAAATATTATCCTTAACTCCATCAATGATATGATAAAAACAAACAATAAATAATTAAAAAACAAATATAAAACAATTTAAAAATAACTATGATTAAAAACGGTTTTAAAGGGTAAAATCAATTACGTGCCATCTCACCTGCGATGAGGTGGCGACTTGTCCAGGGTGTGCCCCGCCTACCGCCCGATTGTAGCTGAGATAGGCAACAGCGCCCCCCAAAACCCCCAAGGGAATAAGCGGTAGAAAATGGATGGAAGGATGGACAATCAATTAAAACAATAAATACAAATCTAAATTTAAAACCACAGAGGAGCACACAATTCATGTAGTGTTAGAAGCCAGAAAATAAAGGTGGGTCTGTCAGGTTGAGTTTATGACAAACCCCAAGATGCAGAGAAGGCGGCAGGCATTGTGCAGGTAAATATGATTTAATTTAACACTAAAACAAGAACAAACAAAAGGGTACAAACAAAAGGCGCGCACAAGGTGGAGAACAAACTTGGCTATAAACCAGGGGTAGGGAACCTATGGCTCTAGAGCCAGATGTGGCTCTCAGATAAATCTTAGCTGACGTTGCTTAAAACAATAAGTAATGAATAATTCCACTTGTAATCACAGTGTTAAAAATAATGTTAAAAATATAAAACATTCTCATGCATTTTTAATCCATCCGTTTTCTACCGCACCTGTTCAAGAAGTTGCGTTAATGGTAAGAAGTTATTTATTTATTATTGGTTAGTGTGGGGCTTGCCCTCCTGGGGGTTCTTCAGACCACCCAAGCACCGACATGAGAGACTGTTTCAGGGTTACTATATTGTTTTATTTTTAGATAAGTCCCTCAGTTGCTTTCCAGCAATTGTATTTCCAGCCCCAACCCCGTCTCTCCTCCTGGCTGCTGCTTATAACAGAGCGACAGGTGATTAGATAAGAAGGCCCAGGTGGGCCATCTATGCACCTGTTGCTGATTTTGAAGCCGGTCCTGGCACACCCCACTTCGCTGCAGGCCTGCAGGCCACGCCCCCTCCACAGTTAGCTTTAGAATAACAATGTTATTACAAAGAATAAGAGACCTATTATACTCTAGAAATGTTGGTCTTACTTAAAAATGCACGTGTTTAGTTGTGTTCAGTGTTAAAAAAAATATTATATGTTTTAAAATATTTAGCTTTTTGGCTCTCTCAGCCAAAAAGGTTCCCGATCCCTGCTATGAACAAAAACTAGCAAAAAGGCTGACTTTGGACTAGAAACAAAAACACTGTGACACGAAGGAACTATGACCTGTGCAGAGTGAACAGAAGTAGACACAGCTACAACGATAATTAGCTGACTGATTGACACCAGGTGTGGCCAGGTGCCAATCAGCCACAGCACTCAGGGAGACAAACAGGAAACGGACAAAATAAGGGCGCTGACAGGAAACAAAGACAAACGCAGAGGAAAAACTAAAACATGGCCAAACTGTCAGGGACAAGCCTGACCAGCTCGACACCACAATAATAAACATTTTAAATCAATACCGTCAATTTAAAAACATCATTACTATCGGAGATTTTTATCTCCGATAGTAATCTATCTATTTAAAAAAATATATATTTATCTGATTTAAAAAAAAAAATCAACTGCAAACTGTAAACAAATGGATTTTGTGGTGGGAAAAAAATACCTGCTTTGAAATTGCCAGACAAAACATTCATTATTGATGTGAAGACGCTGCTTCCTGTGGGTGTTTGTGAAGTGCAGAAAACAAATAGTCACAGAATGTATTCTTCTCCATCATCTCCAGATGAAAAACATGTTTTGTAGAGCCGGTGTGACCTGAAAGTGAACACTATGGACACTGTCAACTCCTGCCAATCAAGAAAGGAGGCCAGCTTGCTTGCATGACTAATTAGGAGTCTTGCTGGCGGCCTTTCTAGTAAATCAACACTTTGTGTCAAGTTAACACACAACTTCAGGGCACAAACACAATTCAGTCGCACAGCAGATGCACTTGGACTGAGACAGCAGGGGGCAGCAACCTTTTTCAAACCAAGAGCTACTTCTTGGGTACTGATTAATGCCAAGGGCTACCAGTTGGATACACACTTAAATAAACTGCCAGAAATTGCCAATTTGCTCCATTTACCTTTAACTCTATGTTATTATTATTAATTAATGATATTTATCTTTGTGGAAACACTGATCATCTTAATGATTTATCACAATAAATATATATAGAAACAGATAAATATATTTTTTAGAAACGGTATTTCTGTCTGTCATTCCGTCATCCATTTTTTTTCCTTCTACAGAAAGATTTATGTAGAGAATAAATGATGAAAAAAACACTTAATTGAACGGTTTAAAGGAAGAGAAAACAAGAAAAAGATTCAAATTAAACTTTGAAACATAGTTATCTTCAATTTCGACTCTTTAAAATTCAAAATTCAGCTAAAAAAAAAAGAAGTGAAAAACTAGCTAATTCGAATCTTTTTGAAAAAATTTAAAAAAGGATTTATGGAACATCATTAGTCATTTTTCCTGGTTAAGATTATTTTTAGAATTTTGATGACATGTTTTAAATAGGTTAAAATCCAATCTGCATTTTGTTAGAATATATAACAAATTGGACCAAGCGATATTTCTAACAAAGACAAATCATTATTTCTTCTAGATTTTTCAGACAAAAATTTTAAAAGAAATTCAAAAGACTTTGAAATAAGATTTAAATTACATTCTAAAGATTTTCTAGATTTGCCAGAATATTTTTTTTTTAATTTTAATCATAATAAGTGTGAAGAAATATTTCACAAATATTCTTCGTCGAAAAAACAGAAGCTAAAATAAAGAATTAAATTTACATTTATTTATTATTCTTTACAATAAAAAAAATACATTTACTTGAACATTGATTTAAATTGTCAGGAAAGAAGAGGAAGGAATTTAAAAGGTAAAAAGGTATATGTGTTTAAAAATCCTAAAATCATTTTTAAGGTTGTATTGTTTCTCTAAAATTGTCTTTCTGAAAGTTATAAGAGGCAAAGTAAAAAAATTAATGAGTTTGTTTAAACAAACTCGTCACGTCACGAGTGACACTTCACCTGTCATCATTTTCAAAATGGAGGAGGCTGATTTCAATCATTTGAAATCACATAAAGGGAAGAAGATTAAGAGCTATTCAGTAGGACTTAAGGTCCAAGCTATTGAATGTGCTAAAAAGAACAGTAAGCAGCTATGTTTTATTAATATACCGTAGCCGCGTGTGTCAAATATGAGTCATTAAATGACTCCCGCCTCCTGGTGGTAGAGGGCGCTAGTGATCCTTCTTGCGACTACTCGGCTGCAGAAGAAGTGACAACAAGCAGCAAGAGTGAGCAGCGATCCATTATTTTTTCCTCTCGCTTGCACTTTTAACATGGAGGATTACATATCTAAAATAAAACCGTTTTCTAAACTGGACTTTCAATCGAAGCAGGAGATAATAAAGGAAGATCTCCATCGAGGCAGAGAGACTTTTAAAACTGAAGAAAGATAAGGAAGACTTCTATAAACAAGTTATCGATGCTTTTGATCAGAAGGAGCTGCGCATGGACTGCCGGAGTGAGAAGAGGTTTTAAAATAATTAGCGCATGCTTGCCTTTACCGCATGCCTTTGGTAAACGCCGGAGTGAAAAGAGGTTTTAAATTAATTAGCGCCCCGGCGGCAATTCAAGGAAATACGGTATTTTCATTTTTACATTATGAAATGGTTCAAGTCCATCAAAACATGTTTATAGTTGGAGCCCTTAATTACAAGTGTCTCAAAGGGCTGCACAAGCCACAACAACATCAGATCCCACATCAGGGTAAGAAAAAACTGAACCTAATGGGATACAATGAGAGACCTTAGTTTGGGTCGGATGAACATTGAACATTTTTTTGAATTTCAGGCAAAATGATGCCCTTTGAATCTTTTCTGTGACGGACTAAAGACAATGTTAACAAAGTTATTCTTTGTTTCTAAGTTTATATTTCTTTCTTGTCTGTCTTCTCTTAATGTTAAAAAGGATACAATGTTATATGCAGAGGTGTACTTATAACGATTTTATAGACAAATGATACTATTCTAGTCAAGGCGAATAGAAAATATGTGGGAAGTACTGCCATATATGGAGATGTCCACTAAGGCTAAATATGTCACTCAAGTCCCGAATTCAAAACGGCTCATTTGGAACAAGTTTGAAAGAAGGCAAGATTATTTTATAAATATGTCTGTCAGACCTCAATGGTTTGACTTCAAATTCCCGGGACTTATGCAGATGCCAAATACACAAAAGCAGGAGAGAAAATGTACATTTAAAAGCTGAAGACATGTGCAAAGCTGACTTAGATTCAAAGTCCTACTGAAATGAGATGTTCTTATTTAAACGGGGATAGCAGCTCCATTCTATGTGTCATACTTCATCAATTCGCCATATTGCCATCTTTTTGCTGAAAAGATTTAGTAGAGAACATCAAGGATAAAGTTTGCAACTTTTGGTCGCTAATAAAAAAGCCTTGCCTGTACCGGAAGTAGCAGACGATGTGCGCGTGATGTCACGGGTTGTGGAGCTCCTCACATCTGAACATTGTTTACAATCATGGCCACCAGCAGCGAGAGCGATTCGGACCAAGAAAGCGACGATTTCTCCATTGATTTGAGCGATGATGAAAGATTCGTGGATGAGGAAAGTCAGAGTATACGACTAGAAAGTAAAAAAAATAATAATTAAAAAAAAAGACTAGAGGGCAGTGGGAGTGATTCAAATGTTATTAAACACATTTACTAGGATAATTCTGGAAAATCGCCTGATTGTGTTACTAGTGTTTTATTCAGATTATATGGTCGTACCTGTACAACCTGAAGGTCGGCTCCGCACCTTTCTTCAGCACCAGTCGACGGGTGGTGGCAATGCCCATCTCTGCCCTTCGCAAGGGACCCTCTTTGAAACATGATCTTTCGAAATGATTGCTGCATAATACACTGTACTTTGTGTGTGTGGTCCAATCCAACCGTGTTCGCGTGACATCTATGTTCCATAATAAAGCTTCACCGTCCTCTTTCGGGAATGTAAACAAGGAAACACCGGCTGTGTTTGTGTTGCTAAAGCCGGCCGCAATACACCGCTTCCCACCTACAGCTTTCTTCTTTGATGTCTCCATTGTTCATTGAACAAATTGCAAAAGATTCAGCAACACAGATGTCCAAAATACTGTGGAATTTCGCGATGAAAACAGACAAGCTAATAGCTGGGAACGGTGCTGGAACAAAATGTCCTCGACAATCCGTGACGTCACGCGTCATCATACCGAGACGTTTCAGCAGGATACTTTGGCACGAAATTTAAAATTGCAATTTAGTAAACTAACCCGGCTGTATTGGCATGTGTTGCAATGTTAATATTTCATCATTGATATATAAACTATCAGACTGCGTGGACAGTAGTAGTCGCTTTCAGTAGGTCTTAATTGCAACTCTCACATAGGTCTATTTTTACAACAGGTAAATTGGTTATACTTGTATAGAGCATTTCTACCTTTAAGGTACTCAAAGCGCTTTGACACTATTTCCACATTCACACACTGATGGCGGGAGCTGTCATGCAAGGCACTAACCACCACCCGTCAAGAGCGAGGGTGAAGTGTCTTGCTCAAGGACACAACGGATGTGACCAGGATGGCGGAAGCTGGATACCAGGGATAGGGTCTCTCAACTGAGCCATGCCATCCCAATAGGGTTGTTATGATGGCTGTCGTTTACAGTGGTGAAGATCTGCACTGCCGAATACACTCAAGAGAGGCAGAATATTAGAAACACCTCTTAAAATAACCACGGTAAACATATCATTTTGATGTCTTCTATACCTCAACGCAAGTAACTGCTCATTTATTCCCCTATTCCTATTCCTGCGCACATTATTGTCTGGCTGTTTTACTACTTTGAGGCCCGGCGTTACAGAAGAGTTCTAAAACCACAATGAGCCCTGCGGGACAGTGCAGTGCGCAGGTAGACGGAAGAAACACGACGTAAAAAGGATCTTTTTGCGCTGTAAAGGAAATAGTTGCAGCTTTTCTCATGAAGGAAGAGCCAATAAGGATCAGATCTACAAGAGGAGATTGTGTTCATACTTCACCAACAACAACGCTGACCGATTATCGATCTTCTGCCTGCCAGTGTGAAGACGCCCCGTCAGCGCACTAACCCGCGCACGCCACATCCCCATGATGCAACACACTAACTCTCTTTATTACCCACACACTCACAGTTCAATAGGCTTTTATTATTATGGCGCATTTGTCGATACTGTTCACCGCCGCGCAGGAAATGCAGCTGTGTGTCCATTTAAATTCCTTTTGTACTGTTTCATATCGCAGCAAGACGCACGTGTCCATTGAAACATCACATGATTCATATCAGACAAAGATGGTGTGTGTGAAGGATGAAAGAGTCAAGTATGGAGGAGAAGGCCTCTCATCCAGCAGTGAATAATAGAGAGGGTAAAGAAGGAAAGAAAAGGGAGAGGGTTTAAGAAAGTGAAAGAAAAAGGCAGGTAGGTGGCCTCTTATACTTACCGTATTTCCTTGAATTGCCACCGGGGGGCTAATTAATTTAAAACCTATTCTCACTCCGGTGCTTACCAAAGGCATGTGGTAAAGGCAAGCATGCGCTAATTATTTGAAAACCTCTTCTCACTCCAGCGCTTACCATCTATTTCCTGAGGGTGCTGAGGAAGAACAGACTGGAGAGACAGCTGATGGTGACCTTCTATCGCTCGGCTGTCGAGAGCCTGCTGACGTACTGCATAACAGCGTGGTACGCCAGCTGCACTGAAGCAGACAAACAGGCGATCCAGAGGGTCATAAAGTCGGCACAAAAAATCATCGGCTGCCCCCTGCCCTCCCTGAAGGATTTACACAACTCCCGTTGCCTCAACAGAGCAAAAAACATTACCAAGGACAGCACACACCCTGGCTCCCACCTGTTCCACTTGCTACCATCAGGCAGGTGCTACAGGTGCATCAGAACCAGAACAAACAGGCTCAGAGACAGCTTCTTTCCCAAAGCTGTCACCATGTTGAACTCTAACTTATAATAATAATAATTCACCCCTGCACAATATCATGCCCTAATACCCTACGGTGCAATACTGATTGTTATTTATTACTTCGGTACTCCTGTCTTGCTCTGTATATTGTACAGTATTTGTATTTTGTACTTGTATAGTGTTTGTATATTGTACAGAATTGCTTATTATTTTTATTGGATAGTAGTCTGTTTATTTCAATTGTTAGTTTTTCCTTTTTTACCTCTTATGTCATTTATTTCACCCCATATTTGTTCCCACTACCGCACCTTAAGTTGGAGTCTTTAATCACGTTATATGCAAATATAATGACAATAAAGTTCATTCTATTCTATTCTATTCTATTCTACCAAAGGCATGTCGTGTAATGATGACGTGTACGCAAGACGTCACGGGTTTTTAGGAAGTATGAGCACTGCACACACACACACAGCTAAAAGTCGTCTGCTTTAACGGCATAATTATACAGTTTTTTGGACATCTGTGTTTCTGAATCTTTTGCAATTTGTTAAATTCATATTGGAGAAGTCACAGTAGAAAGATGGAGTTGGGAAGCTTTAGCCTTTAGCCACACAAACACACGGTGATTCCCTGTTTAAAATTCCCGGAGGTGAAACTTTACTATGGATCAGAGCGCGGTCAAGCAGACATGGATCCCGACCACATGTCAACCAGCAGGTTTCGGTGAGAAAATTGTGGTTAAAAAGTCAGTTCTTACCGGAGAAAAGCTGAGCTTGTGTCGTCCATGAAGCTGCCGTCGACTCCCCTGAGACACTGCGCGTCAACACACCCGTGGAGACACCCTTCCGACTATCAGGTACTATTTAACTCACTAAAACACTAGCAACACAATAGAAAGATAAGGGATTTCCCAGTATTAACTTAGTAAATGTGTCTAAAAACATCGGAATCCGTCCCAATGCAATCGCGGTTTGTTTTTTTTCACTTTTTTTTATTTATTTTTTTATTTTTTTTCTAGTCAATATCCTCAAACACGAATCTTTCATCCTCGCTCAAATTAATGGGGAAATTGTAGTTTTCTCGGTCCGAATAGCACTTTTTGTTGGAGGCTCCCATTAAAAACAATGTGAATATGTGAGGAGCCCCCACACTTGCGACGTCATCGTCTGCGACTTCCGGTAAAGGCAGGGCTTTTCTCTTAGCACCGAAAGCTGCAAACTTTATCGTGGATGTTCTCTACTAAATCTTTTCCGCAAAAATATGGCAATATGGCGAAATGATCAAGTATGACACATAGAATGGACCTGCTATCCTCGTTTAAATAAGAAAATCTCATTTCAGTAGGCCTTTAAAAGTAGCATATATGAATGCAGTATGAAGAAGAATGTTTGAATGTAGACACATAGAATCACCATACTGCCGTCTTTATACGTATCAAGTGTTCGTTCAAGGCTAAGGCAAAATACCGAGATATATATCGTATATCGCGATATGGCCTAAAAATACAGAGATATTAAAAAAAGGCCATATCGCCCAGCCCTACGTTAATGTCTTCAAACATACGTACTGTAGTACGCCTACCAGTTGTACGCCAAATAATCACTTCAGCAAAATACAGTGTTTTATTTTCCCACTGTTCAAACTGTGTGTAACATTATGATGGCCACAAATATCAAATATAATTGTTAAATAAAACTTCTGCCTTGTTTTTAATGAGTACTTAGGCCTGTTAGCTAATGTATTTTAATGTTGGTCAATAAAGTTGTTTTAAGGTAGCACTTGGTGAAAAAAGTTTGAGAACCACAATCTTTAAATTTACAAGAACATGTTGTTAAAGGGGAATAAATAATAACAAAACATGATTAAATAACCACACACACACACACACACACACACACACACACACACACACACACACACACACACACACACACAGGGAAACTGCCAAGATACCTATGGAGATGGGGGCGTGGTCACCATGATATTATTTATTACATTTTAATGACATACTGTGTTGGCCCTGCGATGAGGTGGCGACAGTATGGCGACTTGTCCAGGGTGTACCCTGCCTTCCGCCCGATTGTAGCTGAGATAGGCGCCAGCGCCCCCCGCGACCCCGAAAGGGAATAAGCGGTAGAAATGGATGCATGGATGGATAGACATACTGCATTATAATTTTTTTTTAAAAGGCTCAAAATATGTATACGTACATTTAAAAACAAATGTGTTATTATCATTTTTAAAAGCCTACTGAAATGATATGTTCTTATTTAAACGGGGATAGCAGCTCCATTCTATGTGTCATACTTCATCATTTCGCCATATTGCCATATTTTTGCTGAAAGGATTTAGTAGAGAACATCAACGATAAAGTTCGCCACTTTTGATACTTCCTGAAAAAGCCTCGCCTTTACCGGAAGTCGCAGACGATGACGTCACAAGTGTGGGGGCTCCTCACATATTCACATTGATTTTAATGGGAGCCTCCAACAAAAAGTGCTATTTGGACCGAGAAAACGACAATTTCCCCATTAATTTGAGCGTGGATGAAAGATTGGTGTTTGAGGATATTGATGGCGACGGAGTAGAAAAAAAAAAAAAACGCGATAGCATTGGGACGTATTCCGATGTTTTTAAACACATTTACGAGGATAATTCTGTAAAATCCCTGATCTTTCTATTGTGTTGCTAGTGTGTTTGTCCACTGGTGTGTTGACGCCATGTCTCACGAGTGTCGACAGCAGCTGTACGGACGACACAAGCTCAGATGATATCAGGTAAGTGGCGACTTTTTAACCACAATTTTCTCACCGAAACCTGCTGGTTGACATTCGTTTGGGATCCATGTCTGCTTGACCGCGCTCTGATCCATAGTAAAGCTTCAGCTCCGGGAATTTTAAACAAGGAATCACCGTGTGTTTGTGTGGCGAAAGGCTAAAGCTTCCCAA